>NC_141024.2:22042500-22220000 GCF_052040795.2 Danio rerio
AAAAACATCAAGAATTTTGTTGATTCAGCTCATTTTAAATAAGTAGCAAAAAAAAATTGAGTGTAGGTACTACATTTGATTCGACTACATGACCGTTAGAAAAGTATGTTCTGTATAGTATGAATGAAACTTTGATATTCTACATCCACTGTTAGTCATTATCACATGACTGACCCACATCAGTTGCATCGCTTCACTTTCATTACAGCCTGATCTCACAAAGAAACTCAACTATTTTACATTTTTTCAACGTAGTGGATAATTCGTACGATTATAAAAGGACCCAACCACGTCCCATGCCAAATGGTCATAGGGGGATGAGCAAATTGTACTCAATAGTATGAAATAAAATCGTACAAATTCTTACGAATCTGTCACTAAATCAAAAAGTATTGCCATGAGATTGTGTTGATCATTTGTGAATTCCCTCATGTTGCATTATGGGATAGCATAGCATCTATTGAATCTGCACTTCATAATCACGCCGGAAGTAGTAGGTCGTCCGGGTATTTCTCACCTTCTGTTTTTCAACAATTTTTTTTTTTTTACGACAAATGTGGACATGCTACTCGGCATCCATATTCTTTGTAGCACACTATATACCAGGAAAAAATGCACTTTAAAACTCATCCATTTACTTTCATGGGTGAACTATTCATTTAAATACATCAAGCATTGTGGCAATGCCTTCGATTTAAAGTGTGTTTAAGGAGTTATCCTGTGCAGTGTCCTTGTGCCCCTTAGACCTCCATTGCACATGCATTTCTATAACTTTGACTTTGTGTTTTTACAAATTCAGGGATAAGATGAAATCATTTTTTATAGTAATTCAAACCGACCCACAGGTCCAGGAGAACAGGAGCTGAATATGGAATCTGGAGTACAGATATGAAGGTTCCTGAGATCTTCAGGCCCACCATGATGATTGAGTTTTAGAGGGAGAGATGAATAGAAATGAAGCCTCGTAAGTGAAGTCATACGGGAAAGAAATCCTCAAACACCCTAAAGGTCTCCAGTTCTGGCCTCATTACAGGGAAATAAACTGGTAGAAGGGAACTGTGGAATGTTGATGAACAATGATGAAGCACCTGACTGTAGCAGCACACAGGAAAATCCTCAGTAAAAATCCGCTAATGTTACAGAACAACAGCCACGGCATGGCAGAAATATTAACACAGCTCTTTCTCGAGAAGGACGTTTTCATATAATCTGATGACAGCCCATTTTTGATGTAAGAACAACATAAAAAACGTTTCTTAAATTCAATACACATCAAAGCACTACATCCACATCACACAAACATACACACAAAAAATATGGAAAAACAACAAACAAACAATAAAGTGACAAAAATAGACACTGATTACATCATTAAAGTTTTATCTTAATTACTTTTCTAATTGCCATGTCTGAAAAGTCATTTACTGACTAATTTTACATCTCCCCTAGAGTTAACCAGTTGAGTTTGACCAATTTTGAATCCATAAATCATTGCTAGCATCTTGCTCCAAAAATTTAAGAGTTTTGATCATTTGTCTATTTAAAGCCTGACTTTTCTGTAGTTACATCATGTTTCAAGAAAATGGAATTTATTTATTTTTTTCTAGGCTGATATATGGATTGGAAATATCCAGCGTAATACTCAAAACTTTCCTGTTGTACAATTGTCTGCAGAAGACACATTGATACTACGCAGCAATGTGGAACTGTTTGATGTCAATGCACCTGCTGCAATTGTTGTATGGCAGTAATGTCCCTTGATTTGAATTTTTTGAGCAGGATGCTAATGGTCTAATCTGATTCAATGATTTATGCTAAGCTAAGATTGCTCTTTACCAGACCCAGAGATATGCTGAATGGTAATGATAAAATGGTAAAATCCAACAGTTCAACGTCAGGTGACTTGCAAAATTTGTTTATTTCCAAAAACAAATAAATGAACACAATATTACTAACTTGACACAAAAAAAATGATATAAATATTAACATAACAGTAAAATAAATATTTAAATCAAACATAGGTTTTAGCTTTAGTTAAAAACAATACTGAAAACTGTAATAACAAACATAACATTCTTAAATTAACAAAAAATATATTAAAAAAAGGTAAACAGCATATGCATGAACACATTTAAAAACAATGATGTCATATTTCATACATGAAAATCCTGCTATTGACTAATTTCTTCATTCACTGTTTCATAATGAATGCTTTGTTTATAATGAGGGTGTTGAAACCAGGGTTCTTACACCTTTTCCGACTTCAAATTCCAGCACTTTTCAAGCAATTTCAAGGTGCATTTTTATGTATTTCCATAAAATTTGTATAAAATTTCGGGCGCATATGTGACCAAAACGGTCGTAATTTAATTTCGAGTCCTGCAATTTCAAATTCAAGCAGTTTCAAGCACTTTGTTCAAAATCCAAGCACTTTTCTAACCTTGAAAACACTATACTAAAAATCAAGCATTTTCCAGGATTTCCAGCACCCGTACGAACCCTGTGACACTTAAAGGAGGCTTTGAACAAAGATTTGTTACATGTGAAAATATGAATGCAACAGTGATTTCTCCTGTCAGTAGTTCCGAATGCGGAGGTGGACTAGCAGCTGCTGCTTGACGAGCTCATGACTGGGAATCTAGCAGGTAGATGAAACAACAAAACCAAAATCAATCCCATCAGGCCCTGCGGCAGACAATCGATTCCTGCATTTAAAACGCTTTCTGCCACACAGAATACCCGCAGCCTTGGACATCACTGAACACACTGCATTCACAGATACATTAACTAAATATATACGTCTGTTAAACCCTCATAATACATTGAAATTCAATGCATTTAGAACAAAAGTTTTCTTTATAAAACAGTCATAACTCCATATTTCTCCTCTACAACGGCATCCCAGTTAGATTTTCTACATTTTTTCTTTCCAATTATAAAATATATAACGTTTATATTTTAATGACACATTCAATTATTATACACACATAACTTGTACACTTTTATACACACACACACACACACACATATATATATATATAAACATACATACATACACATATACACACACACACACACACACACACACACACACACACACACGTCTTTACAATATGAGAATTGGGCATCACGGTGGCGCAGTGGGTAGCACGATCGACTCACAGCAAGAAGGTTGCTGGTTCGAGCCGCAACTAGGTGAGATGCCATTTCAGTGTGGAGTTTGCTTCGTAGTGAATGAGTGTGTATGGATGTTTCCCAGTGATAGGTTGCAGCTGTGTAAAACATATGCTGAATAAGTCGGTGGCTCATTCCACTGTGGCGACCCCTGATTAATAAAGGGACTAAGCCGAAAAGAAAATGAATGAATGAATAAATTATTACACAGATATTTACTTATGATATATACGCTTAATTACTTAAGGTTTTTATAATCTGAGAATAAGGCATCATAAGTTGGCGGTTCATTCTGCAGTGGCGACCCCTGATTAATAAGGGGACTTAGCCAAAACTAAAATGAAAATAATTCAAACTGAGAGGGTGGCGAATTATCACTATTTGAACAAAACATGTGAAATAATCAGCTTTTAAATGAATAATTCATGACTGCGCAGTAGAAAACAAGTTTATAAAAAAATGACATTTTTAATTTTAGATGACAACAATTAAAAAATTACTGTGAAACATTTTAAAATATTTAAAATAAGTGTTAGCTTTTCTTTATTTAATTCGGTCAAAAAATATATAAAACAAAATCTAAACAAAAAGCAAAGCACAAAATCTGGCAGGATATTTTGCAGTAATAAAAAACAAATAGTTCCTTCATATGCATACATTACACAACAGATTTTGTTTAGAGAAAATCTCACACAAACTTCTTTTGACACTAAATTCAATAATCTACTACAATCTAGTCTAATAAATACACACAACACACATATAGAGAATATATACATACCTATACATATATTTATACACATGTATTACACACATTAAAGTTTAAAATCTCTTACATATTTGATAACCTCCATTTTAATCATCAAAGTAAGATCAAAAATAAATAAAACAAATATCAAAAAACACTGCTTGTTAAACAACTACGGGGACCAGCGTAACGTTACGTAATACCACATTGAAATAGGTAGATGATGTACTAGAAATAGAATATAATTTGTAGGAATATTAAAAAAAAAAAAAAAAAAAAAAGGTGGGTGGCAAGTTGGCTCAGTGGTTAGCACTGCCGCCTCACAGGAAGACAGTTGCTGGTTCGAGTACCAGCTGGGCCAGTTGGCATTTCTATGTGGAGTTTGCATGTTCTCCCAGTGTTCATGTGCATTTCCTCCGAGTGTTCCGGTTTCCCCCACAAGTACAAAGACATGCGCTACAGGTGATCTGGGTAAACTAAATTGGCCAAAGTATATAAGGGAATGTGTGATTGTGAGTGTGTATGGGTGTTTGCCAGTACTGGGTTGCAGCTGGAAGGGCATCTGCTGTGTAAAACATAAACTGTAATAGTTGGTGGTTCATTTCGCTGATAAAGAACTAAGCCGAATGAAAATGAATGAGTAAATGAATTAGATATAATAATAAAACAACACAAATAAAAAATTCTTTAATTATATGATGATATTTTTTTTTAAGTAAACTGAATAAGAAAACAATCTAACTCAAAATAAGAACTGAAAACATACTTGCAAATGCTACTTACACTGCTCATAATAACTCACAACATGTATGAGTGAATATAAGGTGACACACACAGTTGTAAGTATTTCCCTGCTGGTGCAAAAAACACCAAAGCCCCTCTTGTTTCTATAATAGTCTCGGATTCTTTTCTTTGTCTTGCTTTTAATCTGGGAAATGCTCCAGCTGATCTTTTCCACATCAGTGTTGCTCAAGAATGCCATTTAGACCATTGCATTTTAAGCAAAGAACTGAAGGGACCTCGACAACACTTCCAAATGGAGGGGAAAAAATACAAATATGTCCCATTGCATGACTGTGTGCAATTACCGTCTCAGAGCATTAGTGCATTACTGAGCTCTTCATGCCACAATGAGAACACGCAGAGCTCTGTGCCAAGCTCATTCATCAATGCAAAATCACTCAAAGTCCACAATCAATTTCATATTGTGGTTTTAAGAGAAATTAATAATAAAAATGCTTCAAATAAGAACAAAAATAAAGTCATCCATCATGCAGTCATAGATTAAAGTAAAAAAAAAAACACTATTTATTTATTTAAATAGCTGAGACTGAATTTAAAGATGAGATGCTGTGAACCAGTGTTTCTCAACCACATTCCTGGAGGCCAACCAACACTGCATGTTTTGGATGTCTCATTTGTCTGTTACACCCATTACAGGTCTTTCTCTCTCTCTGCTAATGAGCTGATCTCAAAGGTGTGTTTGGTTAAGGAGACATGGAAAATGTGCACAGCTGGTGGTCTTCCAGGAACGTGGTTGAGAAACACTGCTTTAAACCACTTTAATAGTCACTTTGAGTGTTTTAAAAGCTATTGTTAAACAAGTATATTAACTTGGCACGGTTTTTAAAAACGTATCTGCAGAAATATTTGGTGTCTTTATGCCTTAGTAGAGTCAAAACTTACAAACAACAACTTTAACTACAGTCAGAAAATGAAGTCGCACACTTAATGTATACATGTTTGTGTAAATGTGTTTGTTAAAAGTGGTGAATAATATCCAAACCATTAAATATAGTGTTATAGATGTGGTGTTTAGGCGTTCATAAATTAAATAATAAACATATTCACCTTATTCTTTGCCGATGAGCTGGCGCAGACATTTGAATCTTTTTGGCTCGAGGCTTCCGGTCTTATTCACTTCCATTTAATTTTAGACATTAAAAAAATGCTTTTTTCGCTGTTTTATGTGGCAAACTGATATTTCCTGATATTATTCTACTTGGTCTGTATAGTCATGCAAACATTTGTTTGTAGAGCAAGTAGTTTGATCGTTTTCTGTCGTTTATTATTCCTAGTCATTTCTCCCATAGGCGACTGAATCGGAAGTTCTAAAACAATCGCACTTCCGCATTTCAGAATAAGGTCAAAAGGCCTAAATATGTTTTAAAACTGAGTAGACGGAGCCGTTTTTGTGAGCGGGAATGAAAATCCCGAAGTGGATGCCTAGCGGAGCAATTTTACAGAATTCTTAGTGGAGAGAGGAACGGGATTTCGCTCCACTCCAGGTTTTGATCTCATCGTCCTCAGCCCTCGCTGTCCCCCATTTCCCCACAAAAACGCGTGCAGTCATCCATAAAAACGGTCACTTTTTGCTGAACTGTGGCTTTAGTGTACGTTTTATCTGCGAATATCTTCAGAAAGATGCCTTTGCTTGAAAATATTTGGTAATTTAAAGCGCCACAGGAAGTAGAAAACAAAACCTACTTGGATTTGAATGGAGAAGTGGAGGGCTTATGAAAGAGCGGGAAAAATAAAGCCAGAAAGATTCAGGATACTCATCAAGAAACACTTTTTCATCCCCCTCTCTCTCTCGCAGATGTTTGCTGGAGATTGTGAAGGGAAAGTGCTGATTTCAGTCAGATGCCATCTAGTGGAGCTAAAGCTGATCTGAAAACAGCAGCAGAAAAACTTCTGTAATATGTGTTACTTATGTTATATACACAAGCTTTAATCAATGAATACAAGATCAGGCGAAAAATTAAGCTGATCGTTTAAATAAACACAGGTCACTGAATAATCGTGAAGTCAATGCTTCATTTGATCCTAATATTACAAAAAATCTAATAATAACAATAATGAAAAAATAAACACAATTAAAGTTTAAGACGGTATTAGTTATTGGGGATAGGTGAAAAGCTTTGGGAGCCCTTTTTTTCTTCGAAGTGTTTATTGTAATTGATTTCATTTTAATAATAATAAAATAATATGTACATTTGAGCGCATGTTCGGTCTCCCTTAATTTTGTGTCATTTCATAAAGTCATTTAATAATAATAATAAAACTTTTTATTTATAGGCACCTTTTAAAACACTCAAGGACAGATTACAATGTCACAAGGCCATCATAAAAATACAAAGAGTAAACAAAAAAGTAGACAGGATATTAGAACAGGAAAACATCAAAAGCAATCCTGAACAGATACGTTTTTACCTGAGATTTAAAATTGGAAAGAGTCCACCTGATGAATGTGCAACGGGAGGGAGTTCCATAACGTTGGTTTTATTTTGAATATATTTTTCTTGAAACTAAAAACCAAGTAAAACATGCATTGCATCTTAGCCTGTTTTCGTGATTAAATCTGTGAATCCTAAAGCAGATCAGGCATGAAGTTTAATAAACATTCTTTTGTAGACATGTTGAAAAATGAAATAACTAAATACTAACTATTTATGTTGTGTGTCAGATTTAGTCACTCCATCACTGTCAGTTTATTTTTTTTCTTGAATAAAAAAGAAGGTATTTTGAAGTACGTTGTCTGCATGCAGCAGTTGACTTCTATAGTAAAAAGAAGAAAAAATACTATGGAAGTGGCTATCGGTGCTTTACATTCTTCAAAATATTTTATTTTATGCACAACCGAAAAAAACAAACAAACAACTAGTTTTGGAACCACTGAGGGGGTGAGTATATGGTGATTGTCTTTGTGAACTCTTTCAATATACAGCAGGGAAATAAGTATTGAACAAGACATGTATTTTTCTGTAAATAATATTTCTAAAGGAGATGTTGGCATGAAACTTAACCAGATTTTGGTAAAAAACCAAACAATATAAACATAAAAAACTGCACCAAAACAAATAAAAAAAACAAAACAATGAAATGACTCAAGGAGAAAGTACTGAACTATTGAAATGTATTTATTACTTTATATAAAAGGCTTTTTTTGGGGGGGAATGGCAGCTTAAAGACCTGTCATATGGAGAATGAAGTCATATGCATTGCTCAGGTGTGAGTTTTTCCACAGACTTTAAAAGTATGTGAATATCTTGATGGTTCTGTGGGTCTCGTTTATCAAATCTGATCCTTAATCTGTTATTTCTATTGGATTCAAGTCAGGTGATTGGCTGGGCCATTCTACAGCTTGATTTTCTTTTTCTGAAGGCATTTGAGAAGTTTCCTTGTCTGTGTTTTTGAACATTGCCTTGTGAAATGTCCACCTTGGTCATCATCTTCATCATCCTGATAATGCAGACGTTGGACTGAAGCAGCTTATATTCATTTACAATGATCAAGGGCAGAGGGTTGCTGAATAACTACTGAGAGATTTCATCCGCTGTCTGGGCTTTCAATGCATTTCTTCACCTTTCTTTCTTCATGTGTTTCCCCGTCTCATTTTTTTGTACACATAACTTACTTTGTAAACTAATTAGTTGTGATTTCTTTGCATGTATAGATTTCTTTGATTATTACCAACATCTGGGGAAAATTTAGTCAACGGCACCTTTGGAAAAGTGTTTTCTAAAAAAAATAATGATGATGTGTTCAATACTTATTTTCCCCACTGTAAATTTTTATAAAAAATAAATAATATCAATCGTCAACAATAATAAAATCCAACAAAATCACTGTCGGATTACATAAAAAAACATACTTTTTATAATATGGAGCTATCAACGAGATCAAAAAGCATCCAGTGTAATAATCCTTTTCTTCAATCTTCCGCCGGCCACTGAACAAATAAGATTGTGAGCTCATTATTCTGGACACTTGACGAGAGCAGGTCCAGTTCATAACACTGAACAGCACGACAGGTGTGACTTTCACATCCAAACCCGCTTGATTCCTCACAGAAACAAACAGCACAAAGAGCCAGAGAGATTTTTACAATGTACAAGTTTATTTTAATTAACTCTCAGTGGTTGGTAGTCACAGCACAGCTTGCACGGATGAAGCCACACATCTATTTTACAAGATGATGGGAAATTTAAAATAGGAGGGGAAAAAACAAAACAAAAACAAAATATTAAAAACCTAAACCAAAGAGGAGACAGCTGACAGTCCAACTACAGCGACATTGTTTCCCACCTACAGTATATTTTAAGTAAAAGGCCACTGAAATGCATAAAACGAGTTTTTCCGATGCATGGACTTCATCTGACGCGATGGCAAACGTTCGCTAAGACTCCTGACAGTGCATGTAGACATTGGGTTAGCGATAACTAGCATCTTCTTTTTAGTGACAAACACCTCGGCTAATACTACAGCTTTAAAAAAAAAACAAAACAAAAGAAAATAAAAAGCAAAAAAATTGAACAGCACTCTTCCAAAAAAAAAAAAAAAAGATACTGAATAAAAATGTGTGAAATGTAGTGAAGCGTTTATATTATCATCTCAC
The DNA here is from genome assembly GCF_052040795.2 of Danio rerio. Classification (NCBI taxonomy): domain Eukaryota; kingdom Metazoa; phylum Chordata; class Actinopteri; order Cypriniformes; family Danionidae; genus Danio; species Danio rerio. Next base: position 22,051,821 of record NC_141024.2, read on the forward strand.
AATTACGGTGAACACTTTTAAAACTGAAGTAGAAGAAACGAAAAAAAAAAAAAAAGTTCCTCCTGAAGGAAGAGGGCGCCTCTATTGTTTACTTTTTTCGCGACTTATAAAAGAAGAAAGGAAGTAGTTAAAACACACTTTTGTCCTCTGAAGTTGGTATATTTCAATAGTAACAGACAGGGGGAACCATAAACGCATGCCATGTGCTGGTCTCAAACAATACATATACAGGTATATACAACAACTTCACTCAGTACCTGCTAAAACAACGTGAGGAGTACAAGATATAAACCAACGACTACACTACAAACTCAAAGAGAAACGAGAGAGAGAGAGAGGAAGAGGAGAAAAAAAAAACGGGGGTGAGGTGAAGAGCAAGTGAACGTTTACTAGTGACGGACTCTTTCTTAAAGCATTCGCGTACGAAAGAAATGCGTATATTGCACATAAGTGAAAGCGAGGTCCGTTGTCTCTTTCGGGACATGAAAAGAAGTGTGCGAAGCAAACGCCATGTCTTCTGCTGAAAGACAGAGCCTTGATGAAAAGGCAGGACATTTGGCGACTTTTTTTTGGAGGAGAGGAAGAGGAAATCGAGGGAAAGAGAGCTGCACATTGCATAACCACATCTATACAGGAAAAAAAAATAAACAAAAAGAAAAAAAGAAAAGTGTGGCACAAATAAAATCTGGTGTTCTGTGACAGCCAATTTTTTTTTCCGATGCGAGTGACATATGTACAACTAAGGCTTATTGGTTAAATAGTTTTTCGAGGCTTTTTCCCGCCCATGAAGTGTTGGATGCCGTTCGTTCGTTTAACGTTTTTTTTCCTTAGTTCCATAAACGCAGTGGTTCTGTGTGGTGAGAAGCAAGGGGAAAGCTGGGAAACGCAATGGGGGGAGACGGAGCCTTCTTTGTCGCCATTGTCTCGTGTTAATATCTAGATGTGCAATACCGTTACTGCCGGAGGGTCGGCTCTATTTGGAAAGCTTGCTTATTACTCGGATCAGCGCTCCGTTTTCATCCTTTAGTCTCTGGTTGTCGGCTTTCAAGTCTGGTAGCATCTAGAAGAGAGAGAACAGGAGAGGGGAAGGTTAAGTTGATGGAGAAAGAAGAGTGTTGTTGAGATTGTTTATTGATTGCAGAGTCCTTCCTTTATATGACCACAACTTCATATAAAATAAACCACAACAACAACAACAAACACGCTTTTTCAGTGATGTGGTGATAGCAGCTCTGAAACTAAACGAATGAAAAAAAACATTGGAAATGGATCCTAAAATCTTCTGTTGTGTGACCAAACTGATCAGAGATTTACAAAAATAAAAATCTTAATAGGTAGTAGCTCTTATATTTGCTTAAAAATTACATTCAAAGTATTTTTTTTTTAAGCAAACACACGCTTTGAATAAAATTATGAATAAAATAGTTTGAAATATCTAGTTCAATAATTGCAATCCATTTCCCAATGTCACTAAATAAAGAAAATGAAGGAAGAAAAAAATATACTGGTAATTTTATGCAAGAACATTACCATTTCCTACAGATCTGTCTTTCATTTTTACCTCAATGTATTTGAAAAGACTTAGAGAGGTCAGTTTCCAACTATAAAGTTGCAGGGGAAAAAAAAAACAAAAAACAAAAAAACAATAGCAATATAAAAGTCCAACCCTAGTAACAATTACTGTTTGCTGGTCTGACAAAAGTGTGTGTATGCCGCAAAACCAGCATCATTTTGTCCGAAAATGGACTACAGACTAACCCACACTGCACATTTGTGTAGGTGGTTTATGGAACACTATATAGGCAAAATGTAACTTATACTGAAAAAAAAAACACACTATATGGCCTAAACCAAGCCCTAACCCCAACCCTAATAGGAAACCTGTGGCAAATTTTGTTTGTAAAAAAACAAACAAACAAACAAACAAACAAACAAACAAACAAAAAACGTTGTATTACAAGGACATGGGTATGTCCTCATAAACCACCTCAACATTGAAATTCCTAGGTCATACCCAAGTCATTAAATTATTACTACATCATTTTACAATTTGTACTACTAAACAACAAAGTAGAAGACACACACACACACACACACACACACAAACAACCCAGCAGGCAAAGAACAGTTGAGTTTAAACTGGAGCCATGCACTTTGAGATGAGGACAGTCCTCAAACCAGTGCTGCTCTGGCTCTCTCCCGACACACAAAAACCCTTTGTGTGTCTGTATAAACCACAACACTCGATACTCGACCCCTTCAGTATTCAGGTTACAGTGTTGAAGAGCAGATCTCTAGCTGAGATTTCACCAACACCCTCCTCACTAACTGAACACCACATAGATGGACAGGTGCGCTTTCCACACCCCTGAAACTAATAAATACTAACTGAAGTAAGCTTTTTTTTTTTTTTTTTTTTTAAATACATGTGTTCAGTGAACTGCCTAATATATTTTACACTTGTCCCTAATAGTTATGATTGATAAAAATGTCTAATTACTCGTTTGACATAGATGCCTTTTAATTCCTTTACACAAGTACTTGTCTTAGAGGCAATCAATAGTTTTGCTGTCTTCAGTAGTTTGTTTTTCTCAATACAACTGTGAAACTGACTTTGGTTCATTGTTGAAACCATGTAGACAAATAAGAAGTTTAAAAAAAAAAGTAATGTATGCTAAAAAATAATAATAAAAATGTGCAAGAAGGCATTCATTACACACAATTAACAAAATCATGTATTGTGCTGGTATATATTATAGCATTATAAGCTCTGTACGCATAATTTAGCCTAATATATACCTAATATATACATATTAAAATGAAAGAATATTTTAGGGTTTTAGTCATTCTCATGTTTTTTTCTTTTAAAATGCCATTAAGTCACTTAAGTCTACTCAAAGGGATAGGTCACATCATTAACTCATGCTTCACTTGATCAAAACCTGTTTGAGTTTCTATCTCTTGTTGAACACAAAAGGAAAATAAACTGAAGAATGTTTTGTTTCCAACATTGCTCAGAATCTCTTGTTTTGTGTTTAACAGAGAAAAGAAAAATCATAAAAGAATGAGGAAAATGCACAATTACTTGTATTATTATTATTTGCACATTGTAGAATTTTATAGATGTGTTAAATAACTTGTTAACCGAAAAAGAAACAGTAACAGTATGAGTAAACAATGACAGAACGTTGATTTTTGGTTGAATTATTACAGGGAAGAAAAGCAAAATGTTGTGTGCCAATGAAACACTTTATCTGGTTTCCAAATAGGCAAAAACTACTCTGTGATAAACCTGCCACTGACAATTACATTTTTAACAATGTAACAGTACCTCCCAAGAGTCAAATTTACAGTCTGTGAGCACCACAGAAACATTAAAAAGTCTATAAAACCTAAGTGCTACAGAAACACAACAGAAAAAAGATCCAAAAAAGGAAGTGCATGGTGTTTGAGGCCTATGGGCCAAAATATTTGCATCCTCGTTGTGTATACAATCGCCTAGAAAATGCAAGAGAAGCTCCATATGTAATTTAGGCATTTGCCAGCGACAATCTGTGGATTAAAATGCATGAGTTTTCAGAAGCCATGCAATCCAGATTAGCCTCAGGCAAAGCATATATGGCAGTTCAGCACCAGAATCTGGGTCTGGGAGGGGAAAAAGCAGTGGTCTTCAAAATAATAATGAGTTTGATTTCACAAAATAGTCAAGCACCTCATGCAAGATGCCAGAGTCAAAAGAAACTGCACTTCACTGCAACACATTCGAGGGAAGGGGCCAATAAAAACAACAGTACAATTTATTACTAAAAACAGTTAAAAAAAACAATAATAATAACAGTGACGGATTAACTTAAAAATTATTCACTCAATTTATAATTGTGAATTTAATTACTAACAGTTAATGAAATCTCTATTCTTTTTAAATTTTCTAAAAACATATGAATATTTCCTTTTTCAAAATATTATTATTATTAGCACAATGTTTGTAGGTTGCAAACTGGCCTTACATTTATTATATATCTTTTTCCTTTTTAGTAAATGAATTTGTACTTTAACAAATTAAAGCAACAAGTTTTTTTTTAAATGTAATTTGTAAATTAAGTACAGCTTAGGTATTTGGATTCAATTACTACATTTTAAAATAAAAAAAAAACAAATACTCCATAACCATTTGTTAGCAATAAGTGTACTGTTTAGGGAGGGAAAAAGCATCAAAAGCCTCCCTTATAAGAGAAGCAGGGAGGTGGAGCACTTAGGGAGGCGGAGCATCAGCTCAGACACAGGCTGGCACCTGCCTTATATGGGCGTGGGCGGAGCTGAATGGAGCATGAGGAGGGGTGTAAGGGGAGGTGGGGGCGGAGCTACAGGTCTGCGGCGGGCAGGTGACTGCAGCCCTGAGACAGTTTGGAGAGCACGCGGGCCAGAGCTCTGTTCTCTGCCTGCAAGCGCTCATTATACTGACGCAGAGACTGCACCTGCTTTACCTGAGGAAGATTCTACAGAAACAGAGAGAAATACAGAGAAGAGGACAGACAGCAGACAAAAATAAACAGTCCTATGTTAACCAAAAAGTGTAAATGATTTTTTTTCAAAATAAAAAATAAATAAATTAAATTAATAAGAAACAGAAAAGGAAAACACACATACACACCTAAACACTTTGAGGCTGGTTTATACTCATTTATATGCAAGTCTGCAAGTTTGCTTGGCTGTGTGCGGTGCAAGTTTGCTTTGGGTGGGCACATTTTAGCTGCCCATGTGCACAATAACTATAAGCCATTACAACACATGATGTGAAGTCCTTCGGGCTTTTTTTATCACTTTGAGAAAAAACACTGCATATATTTGGCGCACAAGCTGCACAAAGCTTTTTAATTAAACTACTTTTATTTTGTAGTTTAATTTGTAGTAAATTTCTCACTAAAAAAACTCACTGACTGAACACCGCATGGATGGACAGGAGTGCTTTCTACACCCCCGAAACTAATAAATACTAATTAAAGTATGTTTTTTTTAAAAACACACGTTCAGTCAAATGCCTAGTATACTACACACTTGTACCTAATAGTTATGATTGATAAGAATGTCTTGTTACTCGTTTGAAACAAATGTATTTTAATTCCTATACACGAGTACTTGTCTTAATTGCAATCAATTGTTTTGCTGTCTTCAGTAGTTTGTTGTTCTCAATACGACTGTGAAACTGACTGTGGTTCAGTGTTGACACCTTGTGGACAAATAAGAAGAGTAAAGAGTAATATAAGCTAAAATAAAATAGCAATAAAAATGTGCAAGGCATTTAAATTTGCAGGCAGACAGTTAGCTTGAATAAATAAAAATTATATTACTTAGTTACCCGCAATTGTACTAAAATAAAAGTTTCCTCGAAAATTATATGCAACCCATTTATTTGATATACAATTAAATATATTCAATTAGCAATTCCTCTCACTGACTTCTTAACAACTGTTACTCCACATTGTCTCGTTATTGCAAATAATAGTACAACAATTGAGTATGAAAGCCTCAAAAACTTGCTGCGGAGCCAGGTGAAAGTATAAATCAGCCTTTATCGGTCTAATGCAGACTTTTTTTTTTTTAAATGTTAAGATTATTTCATGAAGAGCACTTGCTGTCAATCAATTGGCTTGTAAGATGTCTAATACAGCAACCTAGATAACAGGGTAAACCAGCTAAAAACCTGTCAGGAGGCATTTTATTTCACATTTTAATTTGATCCCTTTAAGGGAAAGGTTATTAGTGACCCTGGTGGCCGTTAAATCAACTGCAGCATCAGTTGTGCTTGAAAACAACATTGATCAATGGCCTGAAATTGGAAATAAACTTGTATCAATGCACTATGTTTAGAAGAATGTGTAAATACATGCTGCATATACCTCAGACTCATGGGAGCCCATGTAAAGAGCATTTATGATTTAATGGCAAAACGCACTGAATCCTTCAGATAAACGTCAGTCTCCAGACTTTTATAGAAAATCTGTCAATTTGGGAGGGTCTGACTTTCTAAGGGGCATTTCAAGCTGTTTATGTTGACACTAGAAATAAACAAATAATTAACAATTGAAAACAATTTACATAAGGCCCCTTTAATATTCATATTTTTTATTGAAAGTGTTCATAGTTATAGAAAACTTGAGGATGAGAATTGGTGAGGACAAATTTAAAAGTGTGATTTCTTGAGCTGAAAAATCATTAAAAAAACATATATGATTGTATATATAAAATCATTAACGTGATGATGATAAAAAGTAAGCTTTAATTACATTCAGCTAGTTAACTTCAAGACTTACAGAATTTATCATATATTAGTACCACATCTGTCTTAAAGAGACTTCAAATGTGGTGTTTGAGTATACGGGACCTTGCAATTTACCAGAACATTACCAGCTGTCAAACATTTTGTTTAATAATGAAGAAAATGTATCCTAAAATTGGAAATAAACACAAACTCCCATACTTAACTGGAGTGAATTCAGTGATAAATGCTAAAATAATAAGAAAAATGTTGCAAAAATAAAACAATAACAAAAAAAAGCAAAGTCTGAAAAAATCTAGTCCACACAAACTTCTGCTCCCACTTCATGCTTTTAACATTAACTGCAGTCACACCAGAATCACAATCAAATGAAGTTACAAACCAGACAAAACTATTTTTATAGCTTTTAGTCTATTAGTTACTTTAAGATCATCTATATTTGACTGTATTCATAACAAATACACATTTTAACAAACATTTTGACAGAAAACAGGCCAAAACAGATTTAAAAATCACATAAACATTTGAAAAAAAAATATGAATAAAAACAACAACAGATTTTCTATTTTAGTGGTTTTATAATGGTGACCCACACGCACAGCAAAGGGCAGAACATAATTACCTTCAGCTCCTCCTCCATCTCAGAGATCTTCCTTTCTAGAGCTCTTCTTTCCTGCAGACACACAAACATTAACAAGTTCAAGCAAATGACCATAAAACACACATACACAACTGTATGATCCACTAGCACTGCAAACAGAGAGAAACACACAGAATCGTGTGGAGGCATCAGGTGAATGAACGTCAAAACTAAAGGAAGTGATTAAGGTGAAAAGAACCACACACACTGCTTAGTGGAGCAGAAATACAGTCTGGTTTACTCATGCTCACACCTGCTCTGAGAACATTCTATTATTAATAAAAAAAATATTAGAATTTAATATTATACTATAATTAAATTACCCATGTATTAATATAATTATAGTCATATAAAACAGATTCTAGGAAAAGTTGTTAAAGTAATACAATTATTCAGTTTTAAAATAAGTAAAAACTATTGTGTAGGTTTCAGGAATAATTAATGTCAATTATTATTAGTAGTGGTAGTAGAAGTACAATAGAGGAGATGGTAATAATAGTGGTATGTAAAAGAAAAAAGGTGTATTTCTTTATTACACAATTAATGTTTTTAGTTTTACATTACATTAGTTTATATCCTTTCTCTTTTCAACCAGAAAATCATACCAGTTTGGATAGCTAGTACAATTTTGTAGTATGGCTGTAACAGTTCAACGGGAATTCATTAAATACAATACGAAGTAAATGTAATGCAATATGACAACATTTGTGTATTAGAAAAAAATGAGAACAAAGCTGAACTAAATGCTGAACAAAGATGATTCGCGACTAATAGCATCTGAAAAAAAAAGCTTGTTTTGACAATGTGTGTGTGTATTACATATATTATAGGTTATACACACACATACATAAAAACAAAACCATATATTTTGTTACACTATTATTTAAATTAATAATACTTTGTATCATACAGTTGAAGCCAGAATTATTAGCCCCCTTTAATTTATTTTTTTTTTTTAAATATTTCCCAAATTATGTTTGACAGAGCAAAGAAATTTTCACAGTATGTCTAATAATATTTGTTCTTCTAGAAAAAGTTGTATTTATTTTATTTTGGCTAGAATAAAAGAAGTTTTGAAATTTTTTAAAAACTATTTTTGGGATAAAACTATTAGCCCCTTTAAGCTAATTTTTTTTCCGATAGTCTACAGAACAAAGCATCGTTATAGAAGAACTTGCCTAATTACCCTAACCTGCCTAGTTCACCTTATTAACCTAGTTAAGCCTTTAAATGTCACTTTAAGCAGTAACGAAGTGTCTTGAAATATATCAAGTAAAATATTATTTACTGTAATCATTACAAGGATAAAATAAATCAGTTATTAGAAATAAGTTTTTAAAACTATTATGCTTAGAAATGTGCTGAAACAATCTTCCCTCCATTAAACAGAAATTGGTGGAAAAAATAAACAGGGGTGCTAATAATTCAGGGTGGTAATAATTCTGACTTCGACTGTATATATTTTATATCTAAACATAAATAAACATTTTCTGAAATATATGCATGTATCCGTGTATTTATATATACATAATAAAAATATACAGTACACACACATATTATGTCAAAACACTTTCAATTTGGATATGACTAATTTTTGTTCAGCACTTAAAAACTATTTTTTAATGGCTTTTGAGACAAAAACTAAATAGGAGTTCAAATAAATTTAAGTTTTAGCAACAAAAATACTATACAACTTGAACAATAATGTAAATATTAAACAAAATAAAAACCAGCAATTATTTTTCCACACAAAGATGATGTTTCACACACATGCAGATTCAACATCTGAAAGAGAAAACACACCATCACCTACATCCTACATGATAGACAGTGGCAGAGTGAAAGAAGGACTGTGATTGGCTGACGGGGTTTAGTTCAGACCCCTCAGGGCTGTGATAGGCATGTGATTCAGCCACTAGCAAAGCTGGAAACACTTTACGTTCAGGTTAAACATTACCCAAAGCACCCAGCTGAGCCTGAGATCTGCCTGCAACCTTCAGACATAAACCAGTGCGCAACTGTTACCAACCGTCTGTTCGACGAGGGCCAGAATGAAGCATTAATTCTAAACCACTTCTTAAACATCTCAGAAATCTCAGCATATGAGCTGGAATGGGCTGATTTGTAAGCATTTAATGGATTCAGTGCCCAATCACGGCATTAGTTTGATGTAAACCTGCTCTAGCATGGTCATGATGGGTTTATTTGAATAAAATATGAGGATTTGCATACAGTAAAACTGAAGTAAAAAATGACAAAAAGAATTAAAGTAACATTTGTTTTACCCTTTTCTCCATCTCCAGCTGTGATCGATCGGCAAAGCGCTCCTGTCTCTGTAAAAATGGGGAAAACAAAAAGCACAGTCGATGAGGCCTGTTCACAACAACACCAAAGGTTTTCATAAGCGATTGACTATTTCAAGGACATTATTAATAATGAAAAAATAATAGTAAGTAAAATAAATAGCTCAAGTAACTTATAGTAAATAACTTAATTATGTTTTACAGGAGACCTATAATTCCCCTTTTTACAAAATAAGTGAGTATGTGAAGTTCCATAGTTTGATTAAGGTGTTTACATGTCTGTAGTGCACTTCAATAATGCGACTAAAATAGGCATACTCCACACATCTTAATTTGATTTCTCTTTAGTTTGATTATGACCTTAATCTGATTAAATGAATCAAAAATCGTTTACATGGTTTACTCCTAATCAAGTATTGTCATAATCGCATTCAAATTGAATTATTGGTGTCCATGAAAACGTACTCACTGTTGAAGCACATTGTCTGTTAATCCCTCTGAAGCTTCTCAAGCAGATCAACAGGTAAATTAAACTAATAATAAATCAATTCTGAACTCACCTGTGTGGCCTTCTCCAGCTGTAGCTTTAGGTCTGACAGCTCCAATTCTGTATCGCGTAACTGAGCTTTCAGCTTCTCGTTTTCAGCTAAAATCTGCTCATAAAGCTGGAAATAAACAGAGCACTCTGGGTTAACCTTCAGCCCTAAAAAAAAAAAAACTCAACATTTGACAGCGCACACTCATACAGCGCAGTTTTCGCACCTTCTTATAATCAGTGGAATCGTCTTTTTCGAAACGAGAGTACGGACGTCGGCTCTCCCCAATGCCACGGCTACTCAAAGACTCATAACGGTCAGTGGATGAAGTGCTAGTAGAGAGAGGGTCATTGCTGAGGTGGGAAATAAAGATGCAAATAACTTCAATTCAAAGTTTCATATTTATAATACTAGCATATTAAAGGAGTAGTTCACCCAAAATTAATAATGTCACCATTAACCCACCCTCCTTCCAAATTCAGAATAAATTTGATCATTTTTGCAACATGAAGATCTTTTTATGAATCAAATTTAAGAGATTTATGGTTGTTTGTGAAGTGAATACACTTTACAAGATCAACAGATTTCATTTTGTCCTCTATTCCCATATAAACACTGATCAGTATACAATATTTATAACATTCTAATTTAGTCACAGGAGCTCCAGCATAATAGCTTGATAAAGCAGAACCAATGAAATTCCTTCTCAAGTGTGACAGCAGCATATTTGAGTTTCTGCAATAACCAATGAAAATTTGGCTTTCACAAGAATCAATCAAGTTTGAGCTTCGATACGAACCAATCAGGTTCATTAATGGGTGTTACATCAGCAAGACTGTGCTGCTACAAGAACCAGTGAGCTTTATACATTGGTACGTTTTTGCTTCTGGAAAAACCAACAAGAAATGAGCTTTTACAAAAACCAATTGAGTACATTCTTGTGCAAAACATTAGCATGTTTAAGCCCCTGCAATACCAGTGAGGGCTTGAGCTTCTAAAAGAACCAATGAGGTTCATTCTTGTGTGTCAAAGTTGTAATACTGAGCTTCTGGAATAAACAATGAAATCTGAGCTTCCGCAAGAACCAATCAGGCTTGAGCTTCTACGAGAGCCAATGAGGTACATTTTTGTGCATTACATCAGTACGGCTGAGCTCTTTCAAGAAGAACCGGTGAGATGTGAATTGCCACACCAACCAATTAGATTCATTCTCCAATATCACACAACACGTGTGTCTAAAGCTCCTACAAGAACCAATGAGCTTCTGGAAGAACCAATAAGACTTGAGCTTCCACAATAGTCAATGGCAATCATTCTTGAGCTCAAGCAAGAACCAACAAGGTTCATTCTAGTGTTTTACATGTGCACATTTGAGCTTCTGGAATAACCAATTACATTTCACACAAAATTTCCACGAAGATTGGTGAGGTTCATTCTTGCTTGTTGATCAAAAATGGTCAAGCTTCTGTCTACATTTCGTCACCTTAGAATTATAAGGTGACATTTTTGTCAAAATAGAGTTATTGGCATATTCTTATTAAATGACATCTTATTTACGTCATGGAATGTTTTTTATAAGTTGTTTACATTAAGACTTTTAAAAAAAAAAAAAAAAAACAAATGTCACACACATACTGTTTGCAATGAAATGCAAAAACTTTGAAGCTCAATATCTCAAAATCAATCAGAACACAGAAAGAACCTTATAATTCCAGGGTGATGACTTGTCTATCAATAAATTCCAAATGAAATCTGTTCATCATATATAATGATTGTGTCTTATCTGAAGACTTGGATTAAAATGTGAATCAAATTTATTTTTTTTTACCTTTATGAACGTTGAAGAAAAAGAAGATCAATAAAGGTGACAAAATCATGGCCCAATTTTATTTTTGAATGAACTAACCCCAAAAAAGGTTGCATTAGAGTGAGATACATACCTAGATAGTCTGTCGCTCTGTGAATATGAAGAGAGAGAGAGAGAGAGAGAGAGAAAAAAATGGAAGTTATTACAAAATTTGTACCTGCTGTTAATCAATCACATGCCCATAATGCATTTAGTGTGTCTGTTTGTCTACTGTCTAGACTATCAGTGTGTCTAGAATGCAGATTATCAATTAGTCTGGGATGGATTGTGACGCTCTCGTTCCTGGCTCTGATGGCCTGCTTAATGCTGCTATTTAATGAGAGTCTGAGCAGGTCAGCCATCTATCATTTACCGCTCTACAGTAAAGGACGCGTTTGAAGACATCTGGGTGTAATCCATTTGATTTTGTCCTAATAAGAGTCATGCTTCAAATGGTTGGACTTCAATGTGAGAGTCACATTTATCACAGTAAAAGGAAGTAAAAAGGACGTGGGTCACCGGCCCTCCTCTACACTCTAAACTCAGAGACCTCTCAGCCCTCAGGAGGCTTTTCTCCGTGAATTCCTGATTCACAGCCAAGAGTTCTGGGTCTGATCTTATTCCCCAGCTGCTCAGAGTACACACAGGGTACTGGAATGAGTTTGGATTGGCATTCCTACAGCTATTTTTGAAAGCGAGTAATATGGAGTGCGCATACTGTGATTAATATGCAGACTTGTCTGTTTGCATTAAAGTATTTTACTGTCCCCATTTTTTTTACTTCTGAACAACAAATTTCATATAAATTCCATTCAGATAACTTGAGTTCCAACACATTTGTTTTGATATGATATTTGTAGATTTTTTTTTAGTTCAACTCGGAAAATAAAAATGCCTTTGAATTGTAGGCCTGCCACAATAATCAATGCATCAACTAATTGCACAACACAAACATGACCTCAATTATTTTTGGTGATGCAATATATATCGCCCATACATAAAAGCAAATTCTAGCAACATTTTAGCTGATTGCGCAACATCTCTTTCTCTATTGGATGTGTGAGTATGGTTAAAAAACACTAGTATTTACTATAAATTACTTTAGTATATTTTCATATGGGTGTCTGACAACAGAAAATAGATTTGGTGGATCAGATATCAGCCTCTTTTTCTTTTTACCTTGCACTTTTTTGCTAACATTTATTATTATTAAGTTGTCTAGGATATGCATTTTCACATTCAGGTTCCAATGGCTAATTATTTAATTGTTAAAAGGACTATAATTAAATCAAATATTCTTAAGAATAAAACAATATTTGTTCTTTGGAGTGTAGAGTGGAGTGGAGAGTGTACTTGCATGGCAATGTTATTATAATGGGTAACACTTTACAATAATTGTTCATTAGGTAATGTTAGTTAATGTATTTACTAACATAAACAAACAATTAGTAATACATTATTACAGTGTTAATTCCTCTTTGTTAATGTTAGTTAAGGTAAATGTTCATGTTAACTCACTGTGCAATAACTAATGTTCACAAGCTCAACTTTGGATTAGTTAATGATGAACTACGGTTAATGCCTTGCAAGATTATTCATACTTAATGTTAGTAAATGCATTCCCTAACATTAACTAATGGACCGTTATTCTAAAGTGTTACCTTATACTGTCATTATATTATAAGTTTAAAAACATGGTCTTAAAATGACAATAATATTGTATATCTTAATATATTTTGATGCAATATATAGAACAACAAAAGATAGATATCATGACAGGCCTAATCAAATTGCAATTTGCAATGGTTTTCTTTACTGAAACTAGAATCCCTGATTTTCTTTGATTGGGAGAGCACTGATGTCATGCTGGGTCATTGGATATATAACACGTCGCACACAGAATAGTTATCACTATACTTTGAACAGCCACAGAAGACTCAATATAGCATTTAGCATCATTAATGCTATCCAGTAGAAATTCACCTCTATTTACCCATTTGCAGTGACTAGGCCTGTCACGATATCACATTTTTGTTGTCGGATATTGCACCATAATTTATTAAGATAAATGATATTATTGTCCCTTTAAAATCAATTTATGCTATTTATTATATAATGCAAGCATGAACATAATAGCATCATGATTTCAGTACATATTCAGATAATATTTTATTCTTAATTAGGCATTGGAATCAGAATGCCAAAATGCATGCTTCCTAAACAACTGAATAAAACCTATTAACAAAAAAGTGCAAGGTAGAAAGAACTAGGAAAAAAAAGTCACATGCTTAAAGTCAATTTAGACTTTCAAACCGAGGAACAGGACACAAAGCAGACCATATCCTCTACTAGATCTATTTTTAGTTGTTAGCCACCCACATAAAAATATACTATAGTATACTATACTATAGTAATTTATAGTAAAATACAATAGTTTTTTTTTTACCATACTGACACCTTCAATAGAGATTTGATGAGATGACAGAGACTGTGCAGTCAGCTTAAATGTTGCTGACATTAATTTAAGTATGGGCGATATACATTACATCACGAAAAATGATTAAAGTCATGTCCATGTGTTGTACAATAAATCAATATATTGATTATTTTGACAGGTCTATATGTAACCTACTTGTGCAAATACTTACGCATTTGGTGTAAATCCAGCATTAGACTAAGTATATCATTTTTAAAATGTCATGGCTAATACACTTTAAATATAAATACACTGATTTCATTTATATGTACAAGTTATCATGCTTTATTACTATTACAAAACATAATAAATTCCATTGAAACATGTTGATTTTTTTTAAATATTATGGCATAGTATTTCCTTAAAAACACAACCAAAATTGTCCGTCTTTTGTGTTTAATCCTGGCTAAAGATTGTAACTTTGATCTGAGAGCCTGTATGAAGTCTATGAGTATCTCCCAGGCAATGTCCCAAATGGATGTGCAACTCACTTCCTGTTCGCGATTGCCCTGGAAGCATAAAGCTGCACTTAGCTTTGTGTCAAAACTTCCTTTTCAATGGAGAGCAACCCACTAAGCGGAAATGTGTGCTATTAAGCCAACAAAAAAACAGCTGTCTCATAAAGAACCCAAAGACCCTGTTAGATTTTTCATTCATTCTGTGGCCCTCAAAACACCCCTCATCTAAAACCATTCAACCAAGAGATGATCTTTAGCTTTTACTTAGTCATATTTGAGCTATATTTCAACTCGGATGAGATGTTGTAACAGGCGCACTTGGAAAATTGCTGCAATCAGAGGATGATTTGAGGCGTCAGCTGGTTATTCTTCCACAAAAAGCAGTTTCCTGTTCTTCTACCAATGACCCAACGGTCAACAGCAAAGCTTTGTTCTCCTCTTAGTTTCCTCACGTTTTAATCACTTATTCCCAGTTGTCCGCCCAACTGTGTGTGATATGCTTCCAGGATCATGTTTGCACAGGATGTGGCGGATATTTATCTTATCCTAACTGTGACTCACAATATCACAACACTAACAGCTCAAATATACACCGACTCATGTGACTAGACACGTCGTCCTCTTATTACTGGAAGAGTGACTTCTACAGCCAGGAACTGATCACCGAGTGTGTTTACATGCACATTCCTAACCTGATTAAGCTTAATAAGCAGACAATGCATATAGTCATGTAAGCACAATTACATGAAGGAAGATCATAAACGGCATAAGTTGATCATCACAGCTAGACTTTTGCTCCTTACGCCAATTTCACTCTCAGCATACCAATTCACTAGCTTGCTTTTTGTTGGTTTACAGAAGTGCACATATGTGAACTGTGATAGCAATACATCCTTATAATGCTGATTATATACAGGGCAACTTTAAAAGCAATGTTGCTGGGCAACTTTGGGAAATGATGCTATCAATGAGCAACACAGAGTTAAATAACAGTTACTATTGCTTATTCTCGATAGGAAAGCAGCCAAACAGTCTATATTGCCCGACAACGTTGCTCAAAATGTCGCCCTTTGTATCATCAGCATTATTGTGAATATAAGGCCAACTCGACAGAGCAAATATTTTGCAAGAAAGGTGGAAATACACCACACCTCAGTTTTCTTAATGCAAACAGTTTTAGAAAATGTGTTCTAATCAACATGCAGCAGAAGTAAAAGTGCTACAGTCAAAATTCAGCATCTTGAAATAAAATTATGAATAATTCAGATGCAGAAACCTGTAAATGTCGACTGAAATTCTTCAATAATGAGTATTTCTACCAGGCTCCTGTGTGTAGGTTTAATAATTTTAATTTAATGGCAAAGAAAACATTCTTTACATGGTCTTAAAAATAAAATAAATCAACTAAAATATAAGAGTCTGAAAAAAATGCTCATTATCAATGGAACTTTCAGCTCTTGCTTTGTTTTTAATAATTTACTGAACATGACAACTGACATAAATAAAACACAATCTTAGATGTGCAAATTATGACGAGATAAAATTGTTTATTGATATCATCCTGCAAACATGTCTTCCTTGCTTTACCCGGTAATGAGTTTGCTGGTAAAACACCAGATTGCTTGAATAAGCTGGATTTTGTGGGTTATCAGCACATTAGTGTGCATGTAAACACACTCGCTAAAACATTCCTGTAAAAGGTGACAGTCGCAGGCTGTGAATCAGGTCCCCTTTCATTTTTAAGATGACTAATGCTGCTGGGACAATTCCAGGAAGCTGGAGAGGGAGGAGGAGGTCAGCAGACAAACGGTAACATGAACTAATTGTTCATCCTGCCAGACATGAAGGAAAGTCAACCTGTTCTGACTATACAAGGTGAAACCCGTAAAAAAAAATAAAAATAAATAAATAAATAAATAAATAAAAAAAGAGAGTCAAACTTAGTATGTATTTAGCAAAAAATAAAGAAAAAAAGGCAATTATGTATTAGTCTGCTAGATTTGGGATGGCAGATGTATTGTGGGTAAGCTGATATTCACCTGAGGCTCTCCTTTAGTGCTGCCTTCTGAATCTGAGGGATGATCTGGCTCATTTTCGTCGCTCTGTAAAACACATGAAAACAATTCAAGTTCTGATAAAACTTTGAAACAATGTTCTAATCAAGCAGCGATCATCATCTCAAAATAAAACAGTTTTTTAAACAGGAAAAAAAGTTAAGACATGATATTTTGGACAGTTCTATCAGTATTTGCTATTGGCTGATCTCACATAATTACTCAACATAAAAATGGTCCATTTAGACTTTATTGTGACTACAAGTAGTTTAAAGGAAATTAATTAATTCTAAACTATTTATAAATCTTAGTTGATGTAAAGAATGTGCACTATCACAGTTTTTTTGGCAAGCTAACATGATAAAGCCTGTCACTCAATATTCACAACAAACAAATTTTTAAAATCCAAAAACATTTACAACATGATGAAGTCAGCCAGACTTAATTTAATTGAAGTTGTAAAAAGAAAGTAACATCACAACAGAGGATTATGCAAATGTGTGCATATTCAATTTAATAAGACCTATTTATGCATATTTATACATAAGATAAAAAAAACCTGTTACAAAAAAGGCCTTTGTGAGTCAAAGTATGGTAAGTTTTTCCCCAATTCCCTGCAGTGTCTTGCCTTTACATTTTAAAACCAGTCACTATTCACTAAATTTACATAAATGCATTGGCGTAAACAACTTTCTTTCCCATTAACTAATCAGAATTAATCTAAAATACTTATAAACATAATAGTTTTAAATGCTGAACATAAATCTGCTAGGATGTTTTAAGCATAGGAAAGACCGTGTGTGTGTGCGTTCATGCAAAGGAGGTTTCTCTTACATCCTGGGTCCAGAAGGACACTCCAGTGGATCGTCTTTTCTCTCGAGGTCGTCTGCGGTCGCGTATAGAGCGTGGCTGAGACTTGTCATCACCGTCTCTATCCTCATCTTTCTCTTTTCGATCAGATTCTGGGCAGGAAACAGACACGTGATATTTTTATGAGTACACCAAAACACTAACAATACACTTAAAGCACAAGTGGAAATCCCCATTTTATTTAAGACTGTGACAGAAATCCTGGGCAAGCTGAAGGAAGAAAAATAAATGTCAAAAAATGAATTGAAAGCCTAATGCCAGTATTCTTTGTATACTGTTATGGTTTGTGGGTTTCAGTGTAACTAATATAAACTGGCTGCATATCAAACCAAATACACTATTGTGCAATTTCTGTATTTATTTTTAAGAAATGTATATTTCTTTCAGCAAGAATTTACTGGATTGATTAAAAGTGACAACGATTTCAATTTCAACCATCAAATAAAACGGTTTTCAACACTAAAATCAGCAAATAATTTTTTTTATTTCAATACAATACAAAGGCTTGTGTGCTTTTTAAGTCCTGGGCGAAAAATTTTTTTTAAAAAAATTATAATTAAAAGTATGATGGTTTAAAAAAGGTAACTAAAATATGTATCAAAACAAAATATCAAAACCATCTTCACTATATACATGCACGCACGCACACACACACAGGAAAAAAAATATTCACTTGTCATTTTTGAGATTTGCTTAAAAAAATATAAGTCTAATGGAACAAAAGCATTTTTTAAATTTAGATTGCAATTATAATAAATATTTGTAAAAGCTAGTACTCAAAAATGAGTTATTTCTTCTGCATTGAGCAATAAATCTCCACATCAGCAGAGGAGTTTGATTTCAGTTTTATTCTTATATTCTAATGGGTTTTGTAGAGGAATATTTTCTTAAATAATCAACCAAACAAAACACAAATTGTTACTCTACTTCCAGTGTTTTCTGAATTATGGAGTGATAAACAGATACCCAAAATGCTCACTTTTTTCACTCTAATATGCCAAAAACAAGAATTTTGACTTTGCATAGAAATTATTGCCAAAGAGACATCAAAATGCACATACATTTTAGAAAATACTTATGCGCAAAACTGAGTAGAACTTTTTATCTTAGAAGAAAAAATGTGGAAAAGAAACACATTTACAAAATAAATTCCAGCATGTACATAAAGTCATGTGATTTTTTCATTTGTAAATTGCTTTGGATAAAAGGGTCTGATTAATAAATACATGTAAAGGAGATGATTATTTCTACCCTATTCAGCTGCATTGACTTGCCATAAATGTTCAACTTAACTGGCCAGTTCATATTTGTTAATATTTGTTGATATTTGTGTACCTCTGTCGGTGTCGCGTGTAGATCGGCTGTATGTTGAAGTGAGCCCCGTCAGGCTGTTGGGTCGGTTCAGAGACGAGGTGCTGTACAGAGAAGACGAGCTACTGGATGAGGATGAAGGGATGGTGGAGGACGCTGTGGTGCTGGAGGCCAACGAGGTGCGATACTTCTGAAGGACAAAAAGCAAAATGAGAAACTTGGATTATTTTACTTGTTAAACTGTAAAAAAAAAATGATTTTTAAAAAAAAAACTATGTACAATGAAGTGTCCTTATTCTCCCCACAGTTCATCCATCATTAATTAAAAGGCAACTTAATAAAAAAAAATTTTTAGCAAACCTTAAATAATGACTATAATTAAAAAAAAAAAAAAACATTTTCAGAGCAATATTGCTAACACATTCTGAATATTATTTTACTGTATAGGAAATACATAGAGAAAATTAATCCAAAGGAACAAAATACGGTTGAAATATGGTTGTGATACTTAAGTTAAGTTGAAATACCAAGAGTAGCGTTATTGATGTATATGGATTCAAATGCAGATCTGGATGTCTCTGCATTTTATATGATTAGTTTCAGTTCTTTTGAATGGAAACTTAAAAAGAGTAAGCAATAATTTGAAACAAAGTAGCCGCTAGTAGTAACACAGAAGTGTAACTGGGAGTTTCTCTAACCTCTTCAAAGCTACGATAGCGCGACCTGTAGTCATCCTCCTTGGTCTCGGTCTCTTTCTTCTCCTCCTGTTTCTCCTTGTCCTGTTTCTCCTTCTCTTCTTTTTCATCTTCTCGAGGCCGTGTGGGGCGACTGCGACCGATGGTCTTCTCGGCCTCCTGGAGGTCTGTCAATGTCACACCCTAAAAAAATGACAAGTTTAAAGGGTTAGTGTTATGTTGTTCATTTCTGCTAAAATAAGACAAGATATGTAGACCCATGATCAGTGTAATTGTAAAAAAAAAAAAAAAAAAAGTGTAATGTTCTAACATTTTGCTAATACTACATGAAACAAATACACAATTTTATTAAAGATTTGGACAGTGTATGGTAAAAAAAGGTTTTAAATACATATCACACATATTTTAAAATTGTAATAACATTAGAATATACTAATATTTTAAATTAAACTTTTTTTATTAAAAAAAATTCATATTTATTGCTTTTAATTCAATTTTATTAAAAATGCAACATTTTTTATTATTATTATTACAATTATACACAAAAGCACAAAGAGATTAGCATTTCAGCTCTACAAATGCATCAAACTTAGCTTTTCAAATAATGTTTAGACAAATAAAATTTGGGTTTTAATATTAATTAAATAAAATTGCATAATAAAAAGCTGATTTTGCACTGATGTTGTAAATTTCAATCTGTATTATTAATGATAATCATAATAATAATAATATGAATATAATTAGACTTATTGAATTAAAACTAAAAGTACAATAAAGATGGAAGATGATTCACATTTTAAACATTTAACTACCTACATTATCTAAAAATAGGTCTTACCACATGATAACGTAACACACAAGTAAATCATGTATAATGTAATGTTTATAGTGGTTTTTTAGAGCTGGTAATTATTACATTTAGTTAGTGATTTTTCTTTAAAGCTTCTGGTCAATCTCTCCTCTATTATAAACACTAATTTGTCCAATAGTTTCCCACCACATTTCAAAACCCTGGTTTATAATAAACTAAAAAGCTGAAGCTAAACCCAATAAAATCTTCCAATGGTTTGTAAACTGTTCTGCACTTGTGTCTATTATTAGATGAGTGTCTAGACTTGCCTGTGTAGATCTCCTGGACTGTCGTGCCTGTCTGGATCTGGCTTTCCTCTGAGACTCAGATTCTTCATCTCGTACTGGAGTGAGGTACGATCTACACACACAAACACACACACACACAGCCCTGCAGGTTAAACACAGCTGAAGCAACACATGCTTATGTTCAAGCAGTTTTCATAAAAAAAGGCTTTGGAAGAATGTGTAGGAAAGTTTCCACTTTATTAGAAACTACAAAACAATGTGTTGTTTAATGATCAGCAAATCTTGGTACAAATCATAAAAGTACTTTGCAAGCTTTCTGTTGACTATCGTAATTTTCCTAAAATGATGTTCAGATTGCACACTTATTGCCTAGGTTGTGTTATGGAATGTCGTGTTGTTTATTGTCATTTTAATTAAGAACCAAATAAATAAGTACAACAAATATTCACTTTGTAACAGAAATGTAAAAAATATGTTAAAAACTATTTGAGAAAAAAGCATTTAAATATATATTGTGATTATAAATTAACAGACATAAATTGAATAAATGAATGAAACATCTAAACATGTATTTTGGATGTTTTCTTTCTAGTAGTTTTAAAAACACTAAATGATGAACAAATAATCAAAACAAAAAGCAAACCAAAACAAAGCACTACTAAACAACCAAAAGAAAAAAAATATATAATAAAAATAAAAAAGTAAATATAAAATATATATAAAAACAAAGAATAGACAAAACAAACTAACAAATACCAATAAAAGCTAACTAAAAATAAAATTAAAATAAACAAAGCACTAATAAACAACCAAAAACAAAAATGAAACAAAAAAACAAATAATAAAGTACACAAAATATGTACCAAAAAACTCCAGACAACAAACAAAACAAAAAAACTATACCAAAAAACTAAATAAAAATAATAAAGCATGAATTAAAATAAAAAAAAACAAAGCACTAATAAACAACCAAAAACAAAAAGGAATCAAACAGACAGACAAATAAACAAATAAAAAATAAAAAATAACATGTATAGCAAAAAACACCACTAAATACACAAAATAAATCCCAAAGAAACTAACTAAAAATAACAAAACATAAATTAAAGTTAAAGCAACCAAACAAACCAAAAAAATGTAAAATAAATATAAAATATTTACCAAATAAAGCACCACAAAAAGCTAGTCAAAAACCCCCCCAAAACAAATTAAAATTAAAACAAACAAACAAACAAAGACAAAACACACAACATACACCTAAAAATATATATAAAAACAAACAAACAAACAAACAATAAATATTAGGTCAAATAAAGTGATTTCTAGTTAATCAGAGCATCCCTAAAGGCTGGTTTAAACATCTGCACTAATCGATTGCATTTATACTTCTGCGGGCAGGCTGTGTTGTTCTGCAATAACACCTCTGAAATGCTAGCTGGAGTGGGAACCAGCGGACGAGCAACAACATTTATTATAAGGTAAACACAAAACAAAAGTTTCCATCTGAAGCTCCTTCACAGGACTCGACACTTGTAAACACTCACTTCTCCAAGCTCGCAGCACTCTGCACCACCCACAATTGTCACCGCTACCAAGCAGATCAATCATAGAGCTTGCGGTATGCATTGCTGTGACGTGTAGTTACATTTTATGAGAGGTTCACGTGAGCATAAGCGTTAGCCTTGGCAAGGGCTATGCGACTGCACAAAATCTGCCGCAGAGCATACATGTGCGATTGATGCAAAAGTCTAAATCAGCCTTAACTGAAAGCATCAGAATCATCCGTGATAATGTGTGGTGTACCTGCGTCTCTCTCGCCCGTCAGAGCCCAGGACAGTTCCAGTGGTGGATGTGGTAGTGGTGGTGCCTGCAGTGTTGATTGTAGGGATAACGGTTGCCGACTCTTTCTCCTTCTCTTTCTCCTTCTCTGCGCTCTCCTCTGCCCAATACCTGTTACACATCCACACATTTCATTACCACACCAGACTCTGAGTGTTTACTGTCAATGTTGTGTTATAGAGAAGTGTGTTTGTACCGGGACAGCAGGCTGCGGTGTCCTGTAGGTGAGGTAACAGAGGAGGTGGTGGTGGTCGTTGTTGTGGACGAGGAAGTAGAACTCAAAGGATCTTCATGTCTTCTTCCAAATGAGCCGCTTTGGAGAAACCCAGATAATAATGATGGGAATAAGTACGGTTCAAAGTCAGAGAGAGAGAGAGTGTGTGTGAGAGAGAGAGAGTAAGAGACACACAAGAGAACCACAAGAGAGTTCCCACGCTCTTAACTAATACATAAAAAAACACAAAAACAAAATCCACAAACACCAAGCAAAGAAACATAACACAACACAAAGAAAATAAAATAAAACAAGAACAAGGTTCTAATAGTTTTATATTTTTCATTAGTTTTAGTTTTTATTTAATTTTGACTATTTAGTTTCAAGTTTTAATTAGTTTTTAGAAGTATTTTTACTAGTTTTTATTAGTTTCTATGTTTTGAAATTGCTTAGTTTTAGTTGAGTTTTTATTAGTTTCACTATTCATTTTATTTGTTGTTGCTTTTTCTAAAAAAGGATATTTGTTAGGTGCAAGATTCAAAATCATCAAAATAAGTACTGTATTATAAAAACTCAACAAAGGATACATTTTTGAAACAGAGGACACATGAACACTACCATCTACCCATGCTGAAATTCAAATTCAACAGCCTATGAAATAGCAGCCCTAAGCACAATATGTGTGCAAGGCTGCCTCTGAGGTTAGATGCACACAGTAGTGTTGGGAAGTTCGAATCTTTAACGTGAATCAGATCTTTTGCGACAATCCTCCCATGTTAGGGCTCAACATATCAAAAATACATAGTCAGTAATCATAATTTAAGTCAGTTAAAACATCATCATGTTCTGAAAAGTTTCTTACAATTAAGTTTTGCAACCCAACTAAAGCATGATTCACTTATTTAGATTCCATTACGATTGTCTGTTATGAAATAAACTTACGTTTTGCTGGATCAGAGAGGGGTCTGGATGTAGACCTGGTGCAGTGCAATCTGAGCTGCATCCAATGGATTTTAATGTGCTCACCTAACCCCACACACCTATCCCTACCCCTCACAGTGACCTTAACAGCTCCATTGAGTGCATTGTGTCTTACATGGCATCTCTAAGATATGCAATCTCAGCTTGCATCCAGATACTATTGCCAAACTCTCTTATTGACCTTGGTAAACCCGCGCTACAGTTGTTCAAGTTTACTTCAGTCACAGCAGGCAGTCGTTTACTGTTTGTGTTCAGTTCACCTGCTGAATTATGCATGTGCAGTATTATCAATTCACTGGTTCTCAAATCTGATTTCTGTGTACTGTTCAAATAACTGAATAATCCAGAGAAACTGGTTTATTTTGAGTCAGAGTGGGGTATCCGGGATGTTAAAAAGTAAGCAGTTAGTAAATAAGTGCTTACTGGAAAGGCAAATTGTTTTAAATGATTCAGTTCAATTTAGTGAAATAGTTTCACCGGTTCTCTTAGAGCAGGGATGTCCAAACTCGGTCCTGGATGGCAGGTGTCCTGCAGATTTTAGCTCCAATTTGCATCAACACACCTGCAAGGTTGTTTCTAGAAAGCTTAGAAAGAGCTTGATTAGCTAGCCCAGGTGTGTCTGAATGGGGTTGGAACTAAACTTAGCAGGACACCGGCCCTTCAGGACTGAGTTTGGACACCCCTGACTTAGAAGATCTGATTAGAAAGAATGAT
This sequence comes from Danio rerio, assembly GCF_052040795.2. Classification (NCBI taxonomy): domain Eukaryota; kingdom Metazoa; phylum Chordata; class Actinopteri; order Cypriniformes; family Danionidae; genus Danio; species Danio rerio. The sequence goes on from NC_141024.2 coordinate 22,076,133, forward strand.
TTGTTTGTTATTAGGCAGAAATAAAACCCTTTATTGGGCACAAATGTGTTAAAATTAATACTTTTAAGTCTCTCCCATGGTCATATTTAATGCTTTCACTGTGCTGCTGTCATGTCCACTTGTTGTTTTTGTCACGGGAGGACTGGAGGAGAACAGGCAGGTCTGGCCAATGACATAAAGATTACAGAATCTGGGGTGTCGCACAGGTCAACACCAAGCAGCGAGAAGCAAATAAATTTATTTCTAAAAGGCTTACATAAGGCTTATGTATTAAATGTATTTACAAAGATGAAAACGAAAGACATTTTGCTATAATCTTAGTTAGCTTCAGTTGGTTTTGTATATACACAATACAGTTTCAGTTAGATCTAGTTTTTTTTGTTTTAAACTCATTTTTATTTTTATTTCAGTTAACAAAAATGTTTTTAAATTTTAGTTTTTGTTTTTTCGCTCATTTTCGTTAACTGTAATAACCTTAAACAAAAACAAAGCAAAAATAGAGCCAAACTAACAAAAACAAAACCAAACACAATCAAAAAAACAAATGAAACATAGCAAAATAAAGAAATATATCCAAACCTAACAAAAAACTAAATGAAGAAACAACAACAAAGCATCAACAACAAAAAACAAACCAACTCAAACTAAGGGAAACAAACTGCACAATAAATAGATAACAATAACAAAAAAGTAAACTAAAATCAAATGTAAAAAAGAAGAACAAAAAAAAAGAAAATATATATGTATATAAAGAAGAAACAGCAACATCTATAAAACATAAAATTGAATAAAAAAAATTATATTCTTTTGGCAAAGTCCGCCAGTGCCAGCACAATAAATAACACAAATACAACAACAACAAAAACACTATAAACTGAAATCAAACTCAACTCCCCCAAAAGAGAGAGAGAGAAAGAAACATCTATAAAACACAGCTAAATGAACATTAAATAATAGAGCTGGGCAATATATCTATTATTTTTATTTCTTTTTATTATTATTATTTAACTGAAGGAATATTTTGACGCAATTAAATAAATGCAGTCAGGTCAAAACTTGTATGTATATAATACACTGTGATTTTTATAGAACATTTTAATAAAATATCGGCTATAGAATTATTGGCCAGTACTATTACAATGTCCAGTGTAAAACTACACAGCCTACAGACAGTAACAATGGCAGCTGTGAGGGAACACAGAGACAGATGAAGGAGGTGGCGTGTGCTCGGGCTGGTACCTGCGGTGAATGCTGTAAGACTGGTAGTAGGAGGAAGGCTGCCAGGCTTTAGAGTTGTTAGGCTCCAGGCTGGAGGCGGAGGAGGATTTGGCGGGCAGGTCGCGAGAGCTAGACGTGCGGCCTAACGCTAGCGTGTGTGACGTACTGCCGTGTGGATGTGGCAGGGTGAAAGAGGTGAGTTAGCAGGGAGCCAACAAACAAACACACATTAAAACTTGAACACACAGAGACAAACGTTACATGGTGTCTGAAGCACTGACTGGCTTGTGTGGGGCTAGGTTTCTTATAGAGGCATAGATTGGGATATGAATAGTCAAATAGCATCAAATAACATCATATATGGAGATGAAAGTGAAAAGCTGGTTGTAATCTAGAAAGCATTAGCAGGTTTATGTAATAAAGGTCTAGCACTTCAGCATGCTTCTTTTGTTATTAGAGTCTGAAACCAAACCAGGCGGCAAAAGTGCATTCATGCACATTCAGAGTTTCATAATGGAACAAAAGCTCATGGCTCATTCTGATGGTAATGAGTGCTTTTTCATCTTTTAATAGAGTTTTTAAACTAGTCATTTGGGAGAATTGTGATTGTTTTTATGTATGATTTTTACAATCATCAAATTTAGCATGCAAACTCAAATTATTGATGTTTTCCGTTAATGCATTAAATAAGATAACATCTTTATTTATTTTGTAATTTATATATATTTAAAACAGGTAAAAGGCTTTCTCAAAATTCCCAATAGAACAAAACATTCCTCACTGGGGTAGAAGTATTACATTGCATTAAAATATAAATTGAAAATATATATTAAATATACATTTAATGCAATATTTATTTATTTTTTAATTACAGTACTGTATAATTTCGCTTTATATTATAGCACAATTAAATAAAAAAAAATGAGGTCAGTAAGATGTCTTAATAAGGTTAATAAATAGATTTATTCTAAAATAGTATTTTTTTTTTCAATGTATATTACAATTTTATTTCTGTGTAGCTGAATGTTTAGAAGCCATTACACCAGTTTACAGAATCACATTGCAGTGATTGAGCGGATTTCAACTAATAATAATGTCGTAAGCAGTTAATACATTTGTCAAAACAGTGATGCATTATTTTTTTGTGGATTGTTTTTTTATATATATATATACACACACACAATCCGTAATGGTCCTCTTATTACTTAAATACTTTTAAAATATCACTTGTTTTTTTTCGCCCTTTTACTGGTATACAAGTCACACTTTACAAAACGTTTCATTAGTTAATGTATTTACTAACATGAACTACGTATAAACAATACTTGTGCAGCATTTACTAATCATTCTTCAACATTTACTAATGCATTATTAATATTCAAATTCATGCATGTTAACATTAGTTAATGCCCCATGAGTTAACAAATTAATAATGACCAACTGGATGTTCATCAACTAATGTTAACTCACATGAACAAATACTGTAATAAATGTATTGTTTATTATTTATGCAAGTAAATGCAAACTAATACAACCTTTTTTAAAGTGTTACCAGCATATATTAAAAATATATTTTGACCAAATACGTTAAATAGTGAATGATTTGGCATTTTAAAAAGTTTGAAACCTTGATTTTAGACAGTTACATGCATGTTAGAAAAATGATTATCATGCTCAAAAAACTGTATGAAGACAGGGAGTAGAGACAAATTCTACAGGTCTACTTGAGTTAGCTTTAAATTAGTTAAACATCAACCCTTACAATATTTATGAGACTGTTATGATGCTTTAGAATCACAATCAAACACAAATGCAAGCTGAGAGCAGGTGCTAAAAGTTTGTCAGTAAAAGGTGCTAGAAGCATCTGAGAAAGCAGCAGCAGTAGCAGAAGCATTGACTGACACACCAATAAAACCAACACCGAGTAAAACGCTAACCTGCGCTGATAGCTGGAGGTTCTGTTTGTTGAGGCCGTTCCATCGCTGTTCTTCAGGTCTTCTTCCCAGCGTCTCCTTGTGTACGAGCCGCTACGTACCAGACTAGCAGCCGAATCCCTGAGAAGCACATGCTACATAAAGTACCTCCAATACAGTAATGGTCTAACATATTAGTACACTTGTTAGTTTTTTTAAACAGCCTTCTTAAAGGAACACTAATATTACAACTTCCCTAGAGTTAAACAGTTGAGTTTTCCCATTTTTAAATTCATTCAGCCAATCTCTAGGTCTTGTTAGAGCCCTTTTAGCTTAGCTTAGCATAGACTATTGAATCAGATTAGACCATTAGCATCTTGCTCAAAATAAAAAAGATAATTTCCTTATTTAAAGCTTGACTATTCTGTAGTTTTATCACATACTAAACCAGACAGAAAATTAAAAGTTGCTATGTTCTAGGTCGATTTCAAGTCCTTGTCAAATAAATACATTAAAAAATGTAAATTTATTCCACTAACAAACTTAAAGGGATATTTCACTCTAAAAATGAAAATTCTGTCATTATTTACTAATCCAAACCCATTTAAGTTTCTTTCCTCTGTAAAAAAACAAACAAACAAAAAAAACTCTGAAGAATGTTAGAGGGCAGTTTAGACTATAGTGCTTTCCCCCCAACATTTTTCAGAATATCTTATTTCATGTTTAACAAATGAAATAATATCATAAAAGTTTAAAGCCACATGGGTGTGACTAAATGGTGAGTAAATGTTTTTTATTTTTGAACGAACCTTTCCTTTAACTTTACACAACTGGAAAAAGACATAAATATTTGACAGTGATATTCATCTCTCCTGTAATCTGAATGTGTGTAGAGTAATTCTCCTCACACTGCAACACAGCCCACAGAGCAGCAGGAGGCGCTCTTAACAACACAAAGCTCTCTTTACCTGTTTTCCTTCTCATCGATGTCTGAGGTGCTAACATGTCTCCTCGGTATAGTTGGTGCAACATATGCCAGGCGTGTTTTCTCCTTCTCCTGTTGTAAATAAACCAAGCTAGTATGAGATGACAAACAGCTCCAATCTTCAAAATGTTTATGAAAAGATATAAATCAAGCAATATACAATATATATAAATCAAAACAATGTAAATCAAGCAGAAAATTAATCTAAAAAATGATTTGTTAACACTTTAAAGGTGTCCTTGCCACGTTCCATGTACTTACTATAGTAATAACAAATATGCATAATAACATGCTAAACATTCTAACCCTAACCATTCAGTAACTATGTGTAGTTAATTATTAATACTCAGTAGTTAAATATTCACACTGTGACAAGAACATATTAAAATAAAGTAACCAATTATTTTGCTTCTACATATTTTTATTATTACTATTTATATTTTACACATTAAAAACACTGAATTAAAAAAAATTATAATAATAATACAATTTATTTTCTTAAAATAAAGATGTAGATTTAAACTTAAAACATTTAAAAAAGGCAATACATTAATTTTTATTTCATTTAAGTGAATATACTTTTAATTTAGTTGATTTGAAATAACCAGGGTCAGACAGAATCTGCAGTCAATTTTTTTTCTATTTCTGCGCTAAATTTTGAAAAGAATCTGTGGATTTATGCAGAGTATTTTTTTGGGGAGTATCATAACTAAAAACCTAATAAAGCATATGAAATAAAAAGAATTATATTTTAACTTTTAATCAATGTTTACGATGCAAATACAATTAGATCCTCTTATATGATAAACAAAAGAATTCTCTCATATAATACCTTTACGAAAAGACAAACAATAGTACTGTACAAACTGCACTGTAAATAAATCATATAAACATTTCCATATTAGTCAATAATATTACTGAAATTAACTTAAAAACGGAATAAATATAAATTTACACACATTTACACAAGAAATAAGAATGCATGATTGGCTAAAATCTGCAGAAACAGCCCTAGAAATAACTTATTTAGCGTTACAAAGTTCTAAAATAATCATAACTGTTATACCAAACTGTGCAATAAATGTATTTAAGTATTTATTCATTCCTTTTTTAGATTTTTAAGTGTCTTTTTTGTGATTTTAATATGTTTATATTTTTGTATATTGAAATTTTTATACATTTATGAAATTACTGAAGCTTATTTATTATATTAGGTTATTTAGTGTTTTCTGATACTTAATGTTCTTGCTGGGTGTCAATGGCCCCGTTTACACTGCCAGTTAAATGTGATCCAATTCCGATTGTTTGCTCATATGTAACACAGATCGGATCTGTTCTATGACCGTGTAAACATGCATGCATTCGGATATTTAGAGATCGGTTTTAGGCCTCCTTCATATGTGGAAATAAATCAGATATAGATCGGATATTTGACAATGCGACTGTCATGTAAACAGGCAGATCGGCTATATTGAGGCATTCCGTTCTGTACATCATTAAACTTGCGACAATGTGGTGCTTCTCCACGGTTTGACAGAAAGAAGAGCGTATGTGGAGATGGCGACGCGGTAAACAACATCAGAGGAAATGTAACGTAACTTCGCTCTGCATTACATCTACTCAGATGTTTTGAATGACAAAACAAAGTTAACTAAAAGAAGACTGAACCCAAATATATTATGTGTTTGGATGACTATGAGGGTGATGAATAAGTGGTAGGTGAATATTTATGGTAATATTTCCACTAAAGTAAAGTGCAAGAGACCTTTTCCTTGTCCTTGTTGTCCAGTGAGGATGAGAGGCGAGGGGAAGAGGCAGAGCGCATCACCCCGGCTGTGTCTTTCTCCTTCTGTGCCTCTTTGGTTGTGCTGATTTCTGCCAGAGCTCCGTAACTGCCAGTTTTGCGCAGACCCAAACGCCACGATGCAGGAGACTCATCCTTCCTGTCCTCCTCTTTAGGAGACAGCTTCCCTGCAGGTGTGCTCACCTGAGGAACACAGACACTAAACTTAGCTCATTCCGCCTATGAAGTGTCCAAATTAGGGAATGTCAACACTGCGAATTTGAAGAGTTCAGATCATATGACGAGACCACAGAAAGCACACACTGTAAATCCACATTAAGGAGTGCTCATGTGTGCTCATGGGTGAGAGATCAGGGATTTTGACAGGTTTAAGCAGGACATAAAAAATGTGGACTGCAGGGCTGGGCAACCTCTGAAGTTTTTAATGATTTGAAACATAATTCAGTATTTGTATGTACATATGCTCCAAAATGGTCTAAACTAATTATAAAAACTAAAATAAGAACATAGACAGACAGACAGACAGACAGACTAGATAGATAGATAGATAGATAGATAGATAGATAGATAGATAGATAGATAGATAGATAGATAGATAGATAGATAGATAGATAGATAGATAGATAGATAGATAGATAGATAGATAGATAGATAGATAGATAGATAGATAGATAGATAGATAGATAGATAGATGTGTGTACATCTATTTCTATATTTTCCCAATAATTGCCATGAATAAATATATATTTTTAAGTTCATATAAAGAGATAAAGTTTCTACAAGAAATAAAAATGGTTTACAAAATAATATTTGAATTATATAATTGAAATACAACATGAATATATTTGTCATTAATTTATAAAAAAATCTAAGAGGAATAAAATCCCAAAAATGCTATACCATTTTAAGTATGTCTGCATATTTAATAATTAAACAACAACATAACCCATGAAATAACGTAGAAAATGAAATAAAATAAATATATACAGATATTTTATAAAGAAAACTAGCGCGCATATGTACACACATAAAAATATATATTATTTCAAGCAAACATCCAGCCCTAGTGCATACAAAGTTATCAATTAAAAATATATAATTACAATAAATAATCATTACTTAATGAATAAAAATCATTAACTTAACAAAAACTAGGCCTTTAAATAACATTATATTAATAAAACCACAAACGCCAAACCAAAACATGCCCAATCAGAAACAAGATGTTAGTTTTCACCACCTCATCATCATCAGCCTCCTGGTGACCTGTTTGGGTTTAAAATCGATGAATAAATCCACTTTTATCAAACCCATTTATTCTAAACTCGCCACATGAGCAAATACTTTAGTAAATACTGTAGTGTTTTTGAACCATGTTATAGTAAAGTTTATTACACTGTATATCTTAAAGTATTCGTGACTGTAAAGGAATGCTGTAGCATACTTTAGAATGAACTGTTGTGAACTGATTAACCATAGCAAATACTGTAGTATCCTTTAGATTTTACAACTGCGGCGTGTGGTAGTATAACTTATATAGTTGTTTATGTTGCTATAGTGGTTGCATTACCACATCAACTACGGAATTACATTTGCAGATTATTTAATACTTTATTATAGTAATCATGCATCTTTACTGTAGTATCATTCAAAAACACCATGGTAATTACTATAAATGACTATAGTATTTTTCATGTGGGAAAACACATCAAATAAATCATCCTGTAACATTTAGTCCACCACATTCAGATATAACTACCACACATATAAGATCTCCAACAGAAAACACCACCCACGACATGCAGTGAGCCAGTGACAGGAAGAGGAAATTAGACAGAGCGATCTGTTTGGTTAGGGATGGTCGTGTGGGGAACATACAGCAGGGTTTGCGGGAATCACAATGCTGAACACACCGAGGCCTCACCATCGCTTTTTTGGGCACAAGTGAAATGCCAGTTTTGCGCAAGCCTTGACGCCACAACGCAGGACAGCCTGGCTCCCCCCCAGTAAAGTTATCAGACTAAAGCCATCCAAGACAACAGCAATGAGACCAGAGAGAGAAAGAAACAGATGATGGTGAAGAGAAAGGGAAAAAAAATGTAACAAAACAAAAGAAAGTGAAAACAGAGAGAGAGAGAGAAAGAAAGAAAGAAAGAAAGAAAGAAAGAAAGAAAGAAAGAAAGAAAGAAAGAAAGAAAGAAAGAAAAAGACAGAAAACCCTAAAATAAAATAAATAAATCAAGCAGCAGCAGCAGCAAAGGAAAGAAATTTGTCACGATGCACAAGTAAATAAAAAAGCTTAAATAAATCAAAGGCAAGTCAAAAGCATTTGTTGTTTTGGGACATTTTGGCATTAAGCTGACTAACTTGAGTTTGGTTTATTTTTAAAGGAGATTTTTTTAATAAACATTAATATTGAATAAAAAGTATGGAGAGTAATGTATCATGTTTGTTTAATAATGGTGAACGTAAAATAATATTTCACATTTATGAATTGGAAATGTGCCCAAGTGTAACAGCAATTTCAGCCACATTATTTATTTGTTTCTGTATGTGTGTGTGTGTGTGTGTGTGTGTGTGTGTGTGTGTGTGTGTGTGTGTGTGTGTGTGTGTTTATATTTACAGTTTAAGTCAGAATTATTAGCCCCCCTTAGATTTGTATTTTTTTTTTTAAATTATCATGTCTGATAATATTTTTTTTCTCTGGAGAAAGTCTTTTTTTTTATTTTGGCTAGAATAAAGTAGTTTTTGATTTAAAAAAAAAAAAAAAAACATTTTAGGGACAAAATGATTAGCCCCTTTAAGCTTTTTTCCCGATAGTTTTCAGAAAAAAGCATTGCCTAAATTTCCTAACCTGCCTAGTTACCCTAATTAACCTAGTTAAGCCTTTAAATGTCACTTTAAGCTTAATAGAAGTGTCTTGATAAATATCTAGTCAAATAATATTTGCTGTCATCATGGCAAATAATAAAATAAATCAGTTATTAGAAATGAGTTATTAAAAATATTATGTTTAGAAATGTTGAAAAAATCTTCTCTCCGTTAAACAGAAATTGGGGGAAAAACAGGGGGGCTAATAATTCTGACTCCAACTGTATATATAAAAATACATTTCAGTTTCAGCCATCCTAAAAATTTTTTTTTGTGTGTGATGTGATGACATAAAATAAAAAAATAAAAAATAAAGTGTCATTCTGGGTGTTAAAATGCCTTTTTAAATCTCACAAACAAAAAAACAAAGAGATTGTTTTGTGGGTAGGTAATGTAGTAATACAGTCAATCACAACATAGTTTGGCTCTCCTTGGAAACAATATATATCAAAATAAATAATAAAATTAAAACATGTTTTTATACAATCTAATCAACCAGAAAATTAAAAGCAACCATTAAGAGCAGTTGCTACTGTAAAAATTCTGTCTTTAGTGTAGTGCACTGACTGTTCATTAGAGGGCAGTGTGCACGAGGTAAAGAGCCGTGGAGGACATTTTCTCAATGCACACTACTGCCTGACTTCAGAATTCTGCAACAATTTTTTTCATAAAAATGAATCTTTTACACTCTGTGTTATGTTTACTTGATGACCCCAACAGCATTCATTCTGAAATGTTGCAGATGCAACTTTATGTATTGACACATGCAAAATACATGCTATATAAAGAGAATGAATGATATTTCCAAGGAGAAGTCTAGCTGTGTGCTGACACAAGTAGAAAGGTACACAGACAGGGTTGAGGGATGAGAGGACTAGCGGAGACAATGTACCTTTTTGGTAGGTGAGGTTGGGGTGGTCACCTGGTTGCTTGGGGTAGTAGGTGATGTGACGGTGATGCTAGAAGGTGCAGTTGTAGGTGTACTGTTGGAAACGCTTGACGGAACAGAAGACTTGGTCTTATCTGAGTAAAAAAAAGAGAAGTATTTAAGTAAATGTACTGTAGATTCATACAAATGTACAGTATAATTGTGGGACGGTTGATGTCTCAGGTACCTGCTTCGTTCTCAGACTCCGAGTCTTCTTCCTCCTCTTCCTCACTCGAGCAGCTAGACTCGTCCTTCTTTCCCTCTCCCTCCTCTTCATCCACCTTCTCTGGCTCCAGAGTCTCGATTCTTGGCGCAGTCTTCTCAGGCTCCAGTAGAAGTGTTTCTTTGCTAAAGCACACATGAAGTCCACAGGTGAGCAACACTCACTTGACTGTCCTGAACGGGACTGTACTAGCACAGAAGCTTTCAAACATATGAGAATAACATGTTTTTTTATTAGGTAAAGGTTGTTTTCAAACTCTTTGTTTACTATGTTGAAACATACAATTGGTTAAGAAAGCCGAAAAGCAAAAATTGTTTTGTACGGCAGTGAACGCAACAATTGTTCCAAATTATACATCCTCACTGCAGTTTGCGCATAATTTATGGTTGTGTTCACACTTGGCAAGTTTGATCTGATTAAAGGCCGGGACACACCAAGCTGATGGTCTGCCATTGGGCAGCGTTGAGCTGCTGGTGAGCATCTGTCAGGCTAGTTTGTTTGGTGTGTTCCACACGTCACCTCTCATCAGTTTATGTCGGAGCGAGTTGGCCAGATTCAGCATGTAGAAACAGAATGCTCTGACTGGCTATTCAAATCAGAGCACAAATTAGAGTGTGAGAACAAAAACTGTATTCAGAGGCAGATATAGAAAACGATAAATACATTTGAATACAGACTTAAAAATTAGGAACTTCATAAAAACATCTAAATCTTGCTTTTGCCAAGAACATTTACCATCAGCAAATCTAAAGTCAGTCTTTTCTCAATGAAAAACTCACATGTTGTGATAACTTTCATTCATCATCATTCAATTATTCATCTATAAAAAGATTCTAAGATGTGAACAGGTATGGTTTCTGCTGAACATTAGCCTGGAAAGGCATGGCGCTATTACAAGCCAAGGAATTCTAGACAACTGCACTGACCATTCTTAATTGGTAGAGTGCGTCTGCATGCAGGTGATGTGGTGTACTAGTTATTTATTAAAAATAATTCACTCAGCAAAGTAAATATATGAAAAACATGAATCCCCAAAACAGAAATACCCGATTATCATCCAGAACACTTAGCTATCAAGGCAATGAATGATCCATTTGTATTGCATTCCACAGGGCTCAACGAATGAATGAAACCACGTCACAAAATGGAAAGATTAAGCAGAGAGAACCATTCAGTTGGGTATTGGAAAAGCAGCTCTTAAGGTAAACATAACCCCATCCATTTTCTTTGCGTGCGTGCCTTGGACATTTACGACAAGGTCAAGACATTGGCTAAACAGTATATCAATCTCATATTGATGATCTCCCTCTAACAAGCAGGAGCCATTTACCTCTTCAGTGGTTTCACAGATTGATTATTGTCCCCAGTAGTCGTAGTTTCTATTAAAGGAGACTTCTTAACATCCTTCTTTTCGCTAAGAAGCTGAAACAAACACAGAGCGTGTTCAAGTAAACAGAACCAAGGCGAATTATGAAGATGTGAAACCAGAAGTGAGAATTTACCAGATTCTGTTTCTTTTGCAGCTCTTCTAAATATCCCAAAATATCTTCATCAGCTACGTCAAATGCCGTCTGACCCTGAGAATCAAAATGCAACACTGATCAGGAGTCAGTTCAACTTGGACACATTCGTAGAAGACTGTATAAATGAATAAAAGCCATACCACTTTATTGACGACGTCCATATCACACAAATGCTCTACTAGTATCCGGCAGGCCTCCTCTTTGCCCCAGTGTGCAGCAGCGTGGAGCGGAGTCCAGCCATCGTAGTCTTTAATATTTACATCATACCCTGCTTGGATTAAAAGCCTGCAAATGGTAAGAGTGACAGAAATAGCATGATGAGATTAAACAAATCTGGGTTTCTTGGATTTTGGTGCCGCAATCTAAGCTTGGCCTCATTCGCCAAAAGCCTGGGATATTATGTAGACCAAAAGGCTCAATTTTTCACTGCCTAGAAGGCGCGTCGTGCATGCCAACAGGCCAGCATCACACACAAAAATACGAATTAGATGTGAAGTTTTCCAAGACTCTGCAAGCAGTCGCGTACAATCCTCTTGTTTTGGAGTGGCGACAGATGGAGCAGTTGTCAAAGTCATTCAACTCTGACATCCAAAGACCGAGAGCAGTGTAAACACAGACACTGCCACGCATTCTGAGCAGTTCAATGGCTCATGATAATCTACTGTAATAGACATAGATTAACAGGTTACATACTGTCTAGATACCGAAAGAGTTGAAAGGTGAAATGGGGGGTAGACCAAATATAGCAATAACCTGCATTTTCATTTGCTTCTATCTTCAGCACACTTTTTGGCCGAAGAATAAAAGACAAAAATTATCACAGGTGTTTCCTGAACCCTTTGTGGATGGCAAAATGTTAAGGGCACTTACTTTAAAACCTCAGCGTATCCCTTGGCCGCAGCAACATGGAGTGCGGTACCCCCAGACTTGGTGTGCCGGACGTCGTTGATCTGGCCACTGTTAAGCCACTGTCGTGCATCCCTTAGCATGATACGCTCCTCCTCCTTCCTGGCTGCTTCGATATCCACGCCTAGGGGAAGATAAAGGGAGGGGCAGATCATTAGGATTAGGGTGTGTAGTTAACCTGCAAAAACTGCAGGACATACAAAAAAAGTATATTATGTAAAGTAAAATGTTTGATTGATTTCTGATGTGGCATCCTGAAAGAGCTCATTTCCATGTTTAAGTCCTGTTATCGAACATGTTACCAGGTGTCACTGTGTTGGCTATTGTGAATAGGCATGGGCCGGTATAAGATTCTGACGGTATGATAATCTTGGATAAAAATATCACGGTATCACGGTATTGTGATTACTGCTCTAAAATATTTTTATTTTAAATGTCTGGGTAAAGAAACAAAAACTTTTTTTCCCATTTGAAAACAGTATTTTTCAAATGATTACAGTAATTATTCCAATAAATAATTTTTTTCTGCTGGAGATACTGTGGCCCTAAAAAAAAAAAAAAAAGTAAATAAAAAATATTACTCATACAACATTTTGGCGGTTTTAAAATCTTGGCTTCTCCAAACCTTTTTAAAAAAGGTTATTGTCCCATGCCTAATTGTGAAACAGGATAAAGATTTTTAGGAATTACATTTTTAGTTTCATATAACAGTGCCAAATGTTACATTTGGTATCAAATCTGATAAATCTGATTCTGACTGATTAGTAATTTCCCAAATAAGAAACTATAAAATAAACTAGTACAACATAATAAAAGAGCTTTTACTGACTATTTTGACATACGAGTCAAAGACGAGATGTTCAATTTGTGTCCATGTCTAATGTAACGTACTATATAATTTTATGTAGACAGAAAGCCAGTTAAATGCTGTTTAACGTAGTGTGTAAGATTAAAAATTAACATTGCATCCCATTACAAAAATGACTTATTATAAAGTAACATTACATCCTGCTGTTATTTGCATAACTTTACAAAAAACATAATTTAATTGCATCATCAAATAGAAGAAATACTTGGACAAGGGGAAAACACTACATTTGAATTATTTAGCGACTGGGGCTGCAGGATATTGGGAAGAAAAAAAAAAATCAGACATTGCGATTTTTTATTTCTGTGATTTACAGTTGAAGTCAGAATTATTAGCCCCCCGTTATTTTTTTTCCCCCAATTTCTGTTTAATGGAGGGAAGATTTTTTTCAACACATTTCTAAACATAATAGTTTTAATAACTCATTTCTAATAACTGATTTATTTTACCTTTGCCATGATAACAGTAAATAATAAACACACTTCCCTACACCTTAAAGTGACATTTAAAGGCTTAACTAGGTTAAATAGGTTAACTAGGCAGGTTAGGGTAATTAGGCGAGTTAGTGTATAATGATGGTTTATTCTGTAGACAAAAAATAAAAAAATATAGCGTAAAGAGGCTAATAATTTTGACCTTAAAATGGTGTTTAAAAAATTAAAAACTGCTTTCATTCTAGCCGAAATAAAACAAATAAAACTTTCTCCAGAAGAAAAAATATTATCAGACATACTGTATATATTTAAAAGACTTACATTGTGGGATACAACATCTACAATTTCACCATACGATTGAATTGCACTATTTGAAAAGAATTTATAGTCACGCTTTATTTTAACGTTCACTTCTCGCAATTAGCAAACCATTAACTATGACTTTTGCTTCAGTAAACTACTTCCTAATTTGCTCCTTATTAATAGATATTTAGATATTGGGTTAGATATATAGAATAAGATCATGTCAAATTACACCGCAAAGTCTTTATTGTAAAAATTAAGCAATATGCAATGTATAATGCAATTAAACTTCCAAATGGCAGAGAGTCTTGTGCCTGTATACTTTAATCTCTCTGAGGCCTTAAAAATGTGGTTTAACTCCACAAATCTTGTGTTCTGAACTGTGACATTTGCTCAAATATAATCCTAACTCAAAATTACATATCTACACGATTTGACTATTGCAGATGCATTGCCTACATTGCAATATCAATGCTGAAACGATATATTGTGCAGCCCTAAAAGCGACAAAAATTAGGTATTAATGCTAAATTAATCAACTAAAAGTTTAGAAAAAGCTTACAAACACAATTTAGAAAATCTACATGCATGTTTAAATCTCAATTTTATATCATTTTAAATATCACTTATCCACTGCTATAGACATTAAACAACATATTGTGATATTTCTGTTAAACATATTTAAACACAAGAATATTTATGCATACTTATTCTTGTTCTTTAAACAGAACATGTAAACCAGTCCATATTGGAAGACTGCCAAATGGGTCACTGTGCCTGTGGTTTATATACCCTGACATATACTCAGGCATGTAGAGACCTGACAGCATTACCTAAAACAGGAAAACAACAATAGAACCTTGGGACTATGCACCTTTTGAAGCGACCGACCTATTATCATGCCACAAACTGCTTGGCAACATATTCACAGAGTGTCAAACCAAAACAAAGTCAATGTTTTATACACAGATAAATATAAAGACTGCTGCGTGACCTTTCATTTTTTGTCAGAATAGGTCAGAAAAGAAGTCATCTCGCATTACAAATGAACAGCTAATAGGAGCATGCCATGTGCCTTATATGGCTGTAAGTCCAACTGAATGGCTGGCAGGTGCAGCTGTCGGGGGAAGTGAACTGTGATGTGATTAAGGTGACAGATTTTGATCAGTTTAGCTAAAGAGACGGCGCCTATATTTGACAAGCGTGCTGGAATCAAGCCAGCGGCATGGGACGTGGGATAGAAATATGTTGGAATTTGTATACATATTTCATGACAGAGGAAAAAAGGAAGATATTTTGAAGAATGTTGATAAGCTGTAGCCACTTATTTTAATAGTTTTTTAAACTATGGAAGGTAATGGGTATTAGGACTGCACGATATTGGAAAAATCGAGCATTGTGATATTTTTTAATTTTGCGATTAAGTATTGCGATATGAATACAATTTCACCAGATAACTTGAATATCTCTATTTGGAAATAATTTATAATGTTAGATTGATTGGGATGATATTGCAGTGGGAGTGCATCTCCATAAACAATCGATAAACTTTTTCGACATGGTTGTGGTCTGATCTTTTTGCAGTGCATTTCTGTATTTGCATGTGGTGTGAGTATTTTCATGCATAACAATCTATAAATACAATCAAGATACAATTGAAAAGGTGTTTTATTGTTTTCCGAGTCTAACAGCATTCAAGTTCAGTAACTGAATGATAAAAATAAAAATAATTCAATGCCTGAACACTTTTAAGCATCAAAACCATGTGCCAATGATCAATTATAATACAGACTCAACATTGCATATGCTTGCAATGTGACAATGTGTGAAAGGATCGCATTGCGAAATCGATGCTGAAACAAAATACTGTGCAGCCCTTATAGGTGCGTCCCAAATCGCATACTGTTCTACAAGTAGTATTTAGAGTAGCATCATTTATCTGTGATATAAACAGTGCATTCACATAAAAAAATTCAATTGTACAAAGAATAATCAAACCTATTAGAGTTGGGCAATGTCGACCAATCTGGCATCGTACGATGTCTAATGTGAAACATCACGATGAACGATGGCATCATCATCATGTGAAAAGTGGGGTGGGGGTTTGACAGAGTGCGCGCGACGTGTCTGAAAAGCGAAGAGGAATTCGGGGGTGAGAAGGGTGCACGACTTATTTGAGGATCGGGAGGGAGAGATCATCACTCATTTGCGGGCATTGAGTCTCGCAAATGCAAAGAGACTCCCGGAACCTCCTAGAGGCTTGAGATGTCAGAATATTACGTTTGACAACTATACTGAGATGCGATACATCCTTGATAAACTGTCCAACGTGCACTGCTCTCTGGAGCTCAGAGGAGCGCATGACAGTGTGTGGCTGTGTCTGTGTGTGGTCACGTGATGTGCATTTTCAGCGGACAGAGGGCTGTTCAGAAATGTTAGGTAAAACACGGTGTGAATGTGGATCATTTTCATTCTAAAATGCAATTTTAACACTAAGACGTATTAGTGTAAACAGGGCCTAAGTGTGTATTTTTCGCGAGCTGTTTGCGACGGGGGCGAGGCAGAGGATCGGCCATCGCCAATAGATGAAGGCATCATCTATCGGCCCAACACTAACACCTAATGAACCATTAAAAATAAGTGTGGATGTTATCACGTAGCGGAATGGGCGGAGCTGGCAAAATTCTCTCACATAAGTGATTATGCCACCTTCACATGGTAAATGCAGTTGTACTCATGATAGGTGTAATTTGGTAATTTATTTCAATATAGGTATTATTTGGTAGTTTGGTAATTTATTTCACTAATTTGGCAACCGTTAAACATTGCCAGGGAAAAAATTTAAACTTCTATTTGTTAAAAAAAAAAGTGTTCAATTTGGGATGACACTAAACTCAAACTCCATGGTTGAGTGTTCAAGTGTGTAGCATGTCATTTAGGGCGCAACTAATAAACACTAGATTCTAACATTCTTCAAAACATCTTTTGTGTTCAATAAAATATAAAAGTCTAGAATTACTTGAATTATTTGTATAAGGTTTTCTTTTTTTTGTTGAACTATCTCTTTAAGAACATGGCTTTATCAAGTGGAGCCTGAATGTCATAACCTTTTCTGGTGTAATGGGGTGATGTCTAGACAGTCATTTTTTCAAAACTTATTGTCTTTGCTGCCAAGGTAAGAGGTTAATAATAGGGTTACAGATGAAAATACAGTTCCCCTTAGAATCAACCCTCAAAGTTCATAATTATACAAGCATGAATGCACTAATAATAAAATGGTTGACACACATAAGCTTATAATTACATTAAAAGACAACAATATACTTCAAACATTTGTCATTATTTGTTTGAGGGCAAAAACAAGTTTGTAAAGGCTGAGCATAGCGGTATACTAATTTCAAACGTTCAGACACGCTGGCACTGCAGCAGGCTGGGTCGTAAATGTATCTCACCGCTCGCTCTCAACACAACAAGGATGGCTAAGAGACAACAAATTAAGGTTTATGCGTGTGGTCCAGTGCAGGCGGTTGCATACCTCTCAAAAAGATGCAACTACACATAGCGCAAGCTCTGTGATTGCATGCACCGTGGGTCACGCCAATTACTCGATGCAGATGAAAAAGCAAGCCTATTAGTAGATGGTAACGTAAATGTAACGTAAAGAATAACGATAGCACAAATGAGAAAGTGCAATTTCCATACTTAACAATGTGCACTGCACATTCTCCAAAAAATATATCACTATAACTGAAATGAGCAAAAACCTACAGGACACAGATTTCCACTATGGTCAGATGCCTTCAACGCATCATTGTACAATGCATAACAGAGTAGCTTGGCCTTCTCTGTCGACTAGGAGAGAAATGCATTGAAATTTGAGTGTTTACAAGGCCACCTTGGTGATGTTTTAATGTAATAATTCAGAATTTAATTCCTCTCACTGCTCCTTTTGCTTACACTGAGTTGGGTAAGGTGATTTGGAATATTGGCTTAGACCAGATGGAACATTCTTTAATATAAATTGAAATGACAAAAGTTGGTGTCGTCTTTGGATCAATTAAAGTCAATCACTCAGCAAATAGAGGGTGAATCTATGTTTTGTAATAGTTTGAAGAGTTCTTAATGCGTAGCTTGTCCTGGAAGTTATGTAAACGATAGAATATCTATCTTTTGATAGATATTACTAACCTTAAAGAGTGTTTTTCTTGTTAAATATCAGCTATAAATTTCATTTCTGCCAGATTTTAAAATGACATAAATTCACTCTCCTGATTTAATTTGAAGCATATTGGGTCCTTAATGCTATGGTCCATCACAAATAAAATGACAAATTTTCTATTAATTTCTAACCACATCTGCAGTAACCAAAACATGTGTAGGAAGAAAAAAAAGTCTCACTCAGAACAAAACAAATCCTTTTAAAAGTTGATTGTGTGGGATTTTCTTTTCTTAACTAAACAAAAACAATGTTTCTTTGAGCAATTAATCATTTCTAGGGGTCAGAGGTCAGTATGAACACACGAAAGTTCCAGCAGACAATCGGTTGCACCATCACAACCAAGCTACATAATTGCAGCCATTCTTGTGACTTGTGTGTGCTCACAAACATCAGTTAGTTCTTTATTTGCCAGTGCAAACTGGAGCACCAGCACTCCTCAGCAACACAGGACAAAAGGCTGAGGATATACTGTCGACAGCCTCTCGGGATGCAGATTGCTCAAAATGGTGAACACGTACCGATGTCACCAGTGGCTCTGCTGATTCAACACTGCCAATGGAGAGGGAAAAACAGCTTTGCTTTGTCTTCCGTTCTTAATAGGTTTGAGTGCATTGTGTAACAGACAACTGATGAGCATAATGGCTCTTTTTTTCGTCATCTGAAAGACCAAGGCTGCACATAAGTAAAAACAGGTAGAACAAAAGAGCTCTGAGTGCCAGGAGAATATGCAGCCTCTATAAAAAGTAAGAGACGTAACGACATTCATGAGAGTATTAAACAACAGCCAACAGCACTGACACTAAGGGCCTACTCACACTATGCCATACGTACTGTGCCCAGGCCTGTTTCCTGGATCGTTTGAGAAGTGTGAGTGCGCTGAATCGGGCTCAAGCACGGTTCACTTGGTTGGCCCTGGCCCGGTTGGAAGAGGTGGGCCTGAGCACGGTTCACTTGGGCTTTGGTGCGGTACGTTTGTAGTGTGAGTGCAAAATGAAACCGAAACTGAAACCGAGACGTGACTTTTAAGGGACTGTTTCATATGGATTTATTAATCAATCTTACTGTTCAGTGAACGCAAACTGCCGTAGCTTAATAAATACGCAAACCCCTCACTGCACGACAGCTGCACGCCTTCAGCAGACCTCCTCATTCCTGCAACACGAGGGCTTTATGATTGTTTATGAGCGCCAAAAGTGGCGGATCTGTTCGGCGATCTGACTGCGTGTCACCGCATCCATAAGTACTGTTTGGCGAAATATTTGACTGCATGTCACTGCATATCAAATCAACTAAAACGATATAACTACAGAAATCTCCACTGTGCTGCTGAGTGACAGCGCTTCTCACTGAATGGCACAGCATTGATGACGGGCCGTCGGGGGAGACGGGAGGGGGACAATCGTGCTTTGGCCCGGTCCGAAGCAACTGTACCTAGTGTGAGTACGGCCTAAAACACTCACTACAGGTCAATTCATTAAGGGACACTACTGAAAAATATAGTTTAATGCATGTTAATACCTATTTTTCATCAAAATGCTGTCAGTCAGTCATGCTTACTGACCTTCGACCTCACATTTCACAATTTGCTTTCTAGTAATATACAAGTGTTATTAACAAACCTTAAGTTAGACAGCACACAAACTTCTGAACTTAAAGCATCTGACCTATAGAGTAAATTTCCCATAACACACTCTCACTTTCTCTTTCAATCTGGCAAGTGCGCACATATGTCATTGTAAAAATCTCCCTATCATGACATCTCTACCTTGCATCAGTCTCAGATGAGTACACAGTTTTAGTTATTTGTTTGTGAATGAACAGACTGTGATGTCTCTGTAGGGCTCTGGTACAATTTAGTTGTTTTTTTTCCATTAAATTCTCCCTAATATTGTCGTACAAATAGTATAAGTAAATGTGCATTCATTGTTAAACTGACATTAGATAACTAAAATTGATAATGTCTTCAGTACAGTAGAATTAAATATATTTAATTGATACAAAGAAATTTCTGCTAGAAAGAATGAGGAACAATATAGCCTGTTTATATTCATTTTATAAGTTTTGTTTTTAGACCAAATGTTACACCTCAACTATTAATTGACTGTTAATTTGAGAGGAGAAATGGTAGTGCCCAACTGAGCCTGGTTTCGGTCAGGGTTTTTTTTTTCCTTTACTTTTGTCAATTGGTTAAGTTTGTTCCTCGCCACTAGCTTGCTTGGTTTGGGACTTGTGGAGCTGCACACCGACGGATTTGCTTTTCAATGTTTGGACTTTCAGCAGTGGAAATTAACCCCACTGAACTGAATTAAACTGAACTTTAACTCTGTTTTAATTTACTAGAATTTCAATGTTAAGCTGCTTTAACAGACATCGAATTTACATTGTAAAAGTCCTACATAAATAAAAAAGATTAAGATGAACTATTTCTGGTCACTGTATTGTTCAAACCTTGATGTCATTCATAAGTATGTTCTCTAGGTAAAATTAGATTTTAGCAGACTAAATTTACTCAAATAGGTTTAATTGACTAAAATCTTATAAAATTTAGTTGATTAAGACTACATTAATATAAATTATGTTAGTCAAAAGACTAAAAATGACATTAAAGTTCCCTGTCAAACTGAACACTGCTTTGAATTATTAACAGTTTGCTGTGAAACTGCCTTCTTGGTAAAGAAGTAATGTTTGAATGCATGGCTCAATTTAAACATTTTACTAAGGGCTGGGACACAGCATAGCGATGCCCGGCACCTACTGTGATGTCGCCTCGGGTTGGTTCGCTTCTGGATCAAAAAGCTTCAAGTGAACGCACCAAACAGACAAAAGTCATCATAAAGTGAGAGCCATATTCTGTGCCTGTGCAACTAGTTGTGACTTTCTGTGGCAGCAAGTAGTCTGTTTTCTCATTTTGCAATAAGGAAACCAAACTTCTGATATGCAAAGCTTAAACAAAGCAGCATTTAGCACCAATATCACAGTAATTGTCACTCTCCACAGAGGAATTTGATTGTACAAATATGTCATAGTCCAATAATCCATATCATTTGCAAATATTAGAGAAATTACAAATGGCCTCATTGAGTATGTTTACATGGACACCAATAATCCAATTTTAATACGATTAAGACAGCACTCTGATTAAGAGTTTACCATGTAAACATCGATTACTTAATCCGAATGGCTTAATCCGACTAAAGTCATAATCAAACTAAACAGAAATCAGATTAAGACATGTGGAGGATGGCAATTTGACATCAATAATTTCACATTATTGAAGTGCAGTACAGACATGTAAACACCGCAATTAAACTTTTACCGCATGTAGGATTTTCGCCACATTTTTATAGACAGGACAGTCTATACACAAACGGCTTTGACACCATTCTCTGCACCTATCAAGTCAGTGAATGACCACAGACACATAGTGAAAAGCAGAGGGGTTTTTTCCCCATATGGCGTGTGGCATCAAATTCCATTAAATCAACAAACTCTTACAGCAGTTTATAATCGCATCCAATATCTTGCTTGTCACGAGGGGCATGTATGAAATGTTCCTAAATGAAAGAGCCAAACTGCAGTTTAAGTCGACAAATTAAAAAAATGAAACACTCGAAATTACATGAAACTCCAGAGGAAATGTGGAAAGTGTGGTGACGCAATGACGGTAGTCGAATTATGTGCTATAACATGTAAAACAGGATCATAAAAGGAAAAAAATTCAGGGATTCAAAAAGCATGTAAAAACCTTAATTATTTTATTTTATTGTCTTATTCAGATTAAGGCAAATAATTTGATTACTGATCTCTATGTAAACGTAGTCATTGTGATCCTTGAATGGGCTTGAAATGTTTACTATGTAATTTCACTCCGTCACACTCACGCTCTGATTTGTTGCTGATTAACCAGTCAGAGAGCTCTCTTCAGCTGATGGCAATTAAAAATGCTAAATCGGACCAACAAGCTCTATCATTACTTCAACGAGAACACACCAAACCAACTAGCCAGACCGACAAACAGACGAAGCCCAACGGCTGACTGTTGGCTTGGTGTCCCGGCCCTAAGATGCATTATTTAAACACAAAACAGAAGCATCAATCCAGAGCTCCTCTGTCGTACTTGAGACTGGTTAATCCCTTGGCTTTTGGCCCCACCCACACTTGTCATCAATACCAAGCTGGCCAATCACAGATCTTTTGTTTTGGCTGGCAACCTATGATCCGATCACTGACAATGCATGTTAATTCTAGGTGGAATCTATGATGTATGAATACACATATGTACTAATTCAAGAAAACGACACTCCCAGGAGCTCGGGCAGAATTCGGTGGCTTGAAAGGAACATTTAAGAAAAGGACTTTAGCCTAATGGGGCCTATTGAGTTCTTTTATATAATGTGTATTAATCTTCTTCATCTAAAAATCTGCTTTTGTCAGGCAGATTACATCACTGTCCATGATGAACTGTGACATTTGATTTATTAAGCAGCAAGAGCTGAAAAAGACTGTTGCTTCAGCATGGAGAGGCAGCCTGGTCACCTGATTCCTGTGGCAATGAGCAACGGCTAATAGTTTAGAGAGATGAACCTGCTGAGTGGGTGGTGGTCACTGCTTAAGTTTAACCTCATGACTGGGGTCTCTCTCAAAAGGAGACGGGGAGTGGGGAAAAAAAAGATAATCACATTACCAAGAGGACTGAAGGTATTATACAACACTCAACATTACATAATGCCATCTCTGAGCTGTGTCTTACATTACGATACATGTAGTAAAACCTGGGCTCCTTTTCAATGTTTGATCAAAAGCATTTATTTCAGATGCTCAAACAATACAGCCACATGATTACTGAAGACAGCAAAAGCATAACTGTGTGGCGAACATCTGCAGGGGTCTATCACACACGCTGGCACCCCTTCTCCGAAGCTGAAGAGTGTCCTTCAACCCTCAAATGAAAGCTGACAGCTGCCATTGGCTGAGCCACGTTAGATGCCCAAGAGTGTGGGCTGAATTGCGACTGTTATATAACATGCTCTTAAAGAGTGTGACATGCTAACAAATAAAAGGGCATTGCAATTATCAACAAATTCACGCCACATGTCGAGCTGTTATGAACGACAGAGGACAGCCACAAGCTTGGTTTTTGCTCTCTGATAATCATCTTTTATGCTGCATACAAAGATGAGGCTGTAATGACAGCTACAATAGACTGTTCTTGCAATTCCTGCACTTGAGGAAAAAGTCAGATTCTTCTCAGAAAAAGTATCAGCCATTATGAATCCAAATTGCTTAATTCCAATACCAAGTCAAAATAAAAGAAATTATAAAAATCTTGGCAGAATCTGAAATAGATATAAATTAGAAAAATCTGATTGGTTAAATCTAATATGAAACAGCCTGTGCAGTGCCTAGGGATGGGTACCGAAACTCTGTGCTTTATCGATATCGGTGCTACATTATAAAAGAATGAAGTATCGATAAGCTCTGATGTTAATGGTTCTGCTATCAGTCCTAGATAATTATTGCTAAATAAACATTACTTATGTTAGCATAATTTAACTGACCAACCTTTTCTAATTTACAATATTTGATATTCGCCTGCGCAGTTGGCAATCTCACATGAGAAATGCTTGTGTTTCTGGCGAGCCGTCTAGTATAAAAGCCATTACAGTTCTTGGCTCAGCTTGAAAGCTTGAGGAGTGAATCAAATGGGTTGTACTTCCTGAGTGGACAGCGACAATGTCCATTGCAACAAACGCAACAAGATGTTTTCTTGTATAAGCGGAAACACAAGCAATCTGGCTAAGTGACGGTATCTTTTTAAAGTGCATTAACTGCAATGAAAGTAATAAGTAACATAAGTATGCTACCTAAGCTAGTAAATACATATTATTTTTAACCTTTTTTACACACACACACACACACACACACACACACACACACACACACACACACACACACACACACACACACACACACACACACACACACACACACACACACACACACACACACACACACACACATATATATATATATAAAAATTACTATTACTTTTTTTTTTTTGCTAAATTGTGCGCAAATTTTTGGGAATTCCCTAAATGATACTTTCTAAATAGAATAAGCTTACTCTTGAATAAAACAAGCTCAATATCGAGAAATTATATCATTAAAGGTCACATGAAGTAATTTGAAATGTGCATTTTTATTCAATGTTTGCCGTAATGTCAACCGAAACATGAAGAAAAGTAAGACATATAAACCTTCTCCCCTTTTAAAAAAACAGCATTTTGGAGTTTTGTTTTATCACCGCTCTACCAGCGAGAGTAGTTGAGCTCAAACTCATAAAATGAAAAGCATCTTGAAGGGGGGTGGGGTATGTCAGATACTACAGAGCATTTGACTGTCATAATTTGATAAGAAACTAAAGTATGAGATGACCTAAATAAAACCGTTGATCCATTTAGGTGGAAGTGACAAACTGCAAGCTGCACGTTTATAACGATTTTATATCTTCTATACGTGAATCTTGCTTACAGATATCCTAAAAACTACCAATACAAGCTGAAAAACTACCTGATACAAACATCTAAAAACTGTTTCATTTCATGTGACCTTTAACATCTGCAATAAGCAGTGTCACATTTTTTATTTTGTGATATGTCGATATTACAATGGATCGTTACACCCCTACTTATTTGTCAGAGCCAGTAGCCTTGTGGATCATTCATTCATTAAATCCCAACTCGAGGCATTTTTCAGGTCTCCCACTTTCTATAAACTCTCTCTACAACCCTTTGATGTACCCCTTCTATTTCACTCTCAAAGCCAGTTGTACCAACTTCAAGACTTGCTCAACTGTGTGGCTAAATCCCGTTCACAGATTTCCACAGAAAAGAGTGATAATGCTACACCTCCATCACTAGCTGCACTCAATGCACCCCCTGAGCCAGTGGAGTATCTGTATTATCTGCCACTGATACATCATAGCAAGCAAGAAGCCTCACAGCACCTCAGGCAGAAAGCACATGTCTGAACAGGACTTCACAGTAGCAACAGGTTCCGTTTCATCATTAAGAATGGCAAAGGCCAAAAATAGAAAAACCATTCCACCTAGTTTGGGATCATTACAATGGGTGTGGGGTTAAATGGATCATGTTTCTCTATTATGTAATGCACCTCACTATAGCCTGCCGCACTGAACTCCCTAAATCCTTTATGACTCTGCACACGCATGATATACCTCGGACATCAAGTACCCGGCCGGGTCAAAAGACAAGCTAAGAGTGGACCAGGAGAAAGGGTGCTGTGTGATGTGTTTCTGCTTGAGCGCGGCTCTAATATTAATTCTGAGTCAGTGCACCCGCTGGAGTCCAGCCAAGACTTGCAGCCGCGACTCGAGCGCACGGCAGCTGGGAAAGTTTAGCATGATGTACAAATCACCTCAAGCCATCCGTGCAAGGCAATTCATTTGAAGAAGTCTGACTCAAAATCTTCAGAAAGCAATGATCTCAACTAAAAGATGACGTGGACCTAACGCTGAGCCTTACACCTGGCAGTAAGCCGTACAGCAAGTCATTGTCAGGAAAGATGATGTTTGGAGTGGCTGTAAAATGTGTGTCAAAGCAGTACCTTGCCGGTTGATCTCGTTTTGCAGAAGCTCCTCCATGGCCTCCTCTTCTGCGATATCTAATGGCGTTTCTCCTTCGCTGTTTACTACACCAACGCTCGCACCTTGAGAGATAAGATACCTGCGAAGACATGGCAAGATGTTTAAAATAACAATAGGTGTGATTAGCACAATCATTCAGACATCTGCTGCTATATTGAAAAAAATAAATAAAATAAAAAGTTGAATTAATAAAAAAAGGGGTGTTTTTTTAAGTGACCCTAAAAGGTTGTTTACACCTGGTCATGTGATGTGTTTTATGAGATCAGACAGCTAGCTAAATGATTTGTGGAAGGAGTTTTTACATTTGGCCACATTAATGCATTTCTGCTAAACAAACATTCCAATCTTCAACTCCCATGTTGTCAAGCACTTCCTGACAAAAGTCTTGTCGACAATCCAGTAGTAAAAGCATCAAATAATAATTTGACTTCTAGTTGATCAGTTGAAAAAGTGGCAGAAGGTAGATTTTTCCGATGAATAATCTGTTGAACTACATCCCAATCACCACAAATACTGCATCTAACTCGCATGGACCCAAGATTCTCATAGAAATCAGTCAAGTTTGGGGAGGGAAAAATCATGGTTTGGGGTTACATTCAGTTTGGGGGTGTGCGAGAGATCTGCAGAGTGGATGGCAACATCAACAGCCTGAGGCATCAAGACATTTGTGCTGTCGATTACATACTACAGCAGAGGGCAAATTCTTCAGCAGGATAGCGCTTCTCATTCTTCAGCCTCCACAACAAAGTTCTTGAAAGCAGAGAAGGTCAAGGTGCTCCAGGATTGCCCAGCCCAGTCACCAGGTATGATCATTATAGAGCATGTTTGGGGTAAGATAAAGGAAGAGGCATTAAAGATAAATCCAAAAGATCTTGATGAAATTTGGGAGTCCTGCAAGAATCCTTTCTTGCCATTCCAGTTGACTTTATGAATACGTTATTCGAGTCATTGCAGAAATGTATGGAAGCAGTAGTCCAAGCTCAATCGAGTTATACACAATATTAATTCTTTTTGCAAATTCAGACCTTACTGTCCTAATTAAATAATTAAAAACCAAGACATGATTATATTTTATTTTGGTAAAAATAAGCGTAATCTAGAGGCCTTTGCCTTTCATATCAACCATTTCTGATAGCAAATGATCAATGATCAACTGTCAAGTTACTATTTATTGTTCCTAAAACTTGGATAGGCGACAAGACTTTTGTCAGGTAATGTATACACATTTATCTAGGTTATGTCAACCTAAAATGCAGTGTATCTGGCCCTTTTAAAATTATTATTTTTATACAAACGTAATCTATACATCTTACTCAGCATATAAATAAACATCCCAAAAGGTCAACTTTGGATTTTGTTGCTTGTTGTTTTTATACATGACTAATGTCATCAATCATAAAACTTGCTTTAGTATTAATTTATTTTTACAAAGTAATTTATGTGTGCGGTTTCAACAATCAGATGCATTTAGACCTGTCCATTCCAATGCGTTTTGGAGGGAATGTACACCTACACTTCACAGTCAGAAAAATTGCAAGAAGTGACCAGGTGAAAATGCCCTTAAGAATTCAAGTGATGATCTAAATTACAATTCAGTGAAGGGAAGGGGTCTTCCACTTTAGTTACTGGTTAACAGAGTGGATTCACGCCACTAAGCACATAGAAAGACTTGAGAGAGTTATGAAGGAGAGGCTACCACTTGTCTGAAAGACCTTTTCAGCATTGACCTTGATGTGCTCAACACAGTGCCCTCAGTAACCCCACACTGCTCAGATGGCAGATTCAAGACCGCAGCACTAGAGAACAAGACCGCACGGACCTGCGCTTACTACAGAGTGGGTCTTCTTACACATTTAAAGCAGCTCAATACTTAGTATAAGTCAAACACCACAGCAAAATTTGTTGAAAGTACAAGATCTAAGTGATTACAAACAGCAGCTTGTCTGCAGATATTTTTTAACTAAAACATAATCAGACACATTCTAGGGTATTAATGTTATAAATTAAAGCAGAAAGCAAGCTTGTTGGAAGACTATTCAAACCATTCTCTCTTATTTGTAACTTTTACATGATAAATGACACTTTCAATTGAGTATTTTAGCATTGTGATGTAGCTTAACAATGAAACAAAGGAAGTGGCTTGCTTTCTATTTGACTGCTTTCATTTCAAAAAGTAGCTGTTTAGTTCAGCTGCCAAATAGGGAAGGCCAATTCTCAGAAATATATTATCGTGTTAATCGTGTTAATTTTCAGGAAAAAAAAAATATATATATATCATTATATGTAAAGACAAATAATGGTCAGGTAACACATACTTCTTAAAATTATTTGATAAATTAAGGTATTAAATATGAAACATCTTTATAATTTATCTCTTGCATTTATCTCTAATTATCTTTATAATTTGTCTCTTGCATAAAATGCATAAGCCTTCCTATCAAATTTGTTTAAAAGAAACCCTGAAAAATCTTAATTTACATAGTCTCTTTGTAATTAATTACAATATTTGAGTCATTAGGCTTTATTATGGTTTTATTAAGATAATTTTGTATACAGACCACTACCAATTCCTATTTCTGGCTCTAGAAATATTAGTCCTATCAACAGACACAAAACAGGTCAGAGTACTGGTAATATTCAGGACAAAAGCAAGCTTGTTCTGATTTACTGTTTGCCCTATTTAAAAGTCAGCTGATATTTTCTCTAGAGTGCTGTGCTCCCTATACAGCTCACCAGCCTTCAGTATAACTCAGGCATGACATTCCCTTTTAAAAACACCCACTTCATATAAAAGATTGACACTAACAACAAAAAACTAAGACTGCACACCAATCAAATGTCCATGACAACAATTATCATAACTGACAGGATATTACAACTCATGTTACGATCAAAAACGCATGTCGAAACGCAAAGTGGGTGTCATGCTGATTTAAGATTGTTTTGAAGTTAACTTAGAGCTGAAAAAAAAGCATTTATTTGGTGCCTATTATAACATTGTGATGTTAACTTAGCAATATGCTAACATCAAAGCAGAATAAATTCTCTAAATTTCTATCTGCTATTTTTCTTATTGCTATCAGTGTAGCATTATTTGTGTATCGTTATTCAGTATTTGCTGCCTTCGAAGGGCCCATGGTTTGTTGGTAGAGAACAGTATATGAAACAAAGTTTTTAACAGTCTAATACATCATCAATTCATAGAAGAGGATGTGTTCATCAATTCTTAGTAAAGGAGGAATGGCGTCAAATGTCATTGTGAGTGTCAAATTAAAGGAGCTGCAACTGATTTCAGCCCACGCTAGATGCTAATCCATCACAGTGGCGTAGTGTGAGAACAGAGGTCACTTGGGGCTTTGAGTTTGGGCTGGCCTTTTAACCAGGTTACACATAGTTGGCAAAGCACCCTATCAATGGATCAACTGTGAGGGAAAGGAGAAACAGCACATACAAACATGGTCAAAATGTCATCGTATGGATGTGCTGAAAACCTCACAAAACGCAAGTCTCTTACTATTGACAAGTGCACTCTGGCTTGCAGTATGACTAGCTTTTTTGATTTGTCTATTTATTAATTAGGTGATACAATAAATCTTTGGCACCTTTTTATACAGCTTATGATGTAGTTTGCCATTAAATGTTGTTTACAAAACTGCATTGAATTCGGAGGAAAAAATTTATCATTTTAATCACCCGAGTCTATTTTAACATTGAACGTCCAAGTCTGAAACAAGTATTAATTAAAACCTTTACTTGAAAAAGTAGACAGACAGAAAGAGTGCTATGTAATCTATCTATCCATCCATCCATCCATCTATAAAATGCAGTGGTCTGAATGGTAAGTCATATCATCACCCGCAACCGACATTTTCCATGTGATGCTCAAAGATGCAAAGTAGTGCTGTGTTCACACCAGAAGCGGAACTCTGTGTCAAAATCACTTCACAATAGTCATAGATTTGCGTTATGGGCAGGGCTTCTGTCTGCCCGCTGACTCGAGCTTTGTTGCTAAATGGCTAACATGAATTTTATTGAGAATAGCTGTGTTTATGAGCTTTATGAAGGCTGAAAAACATCGTAGTTTTATTCGGCGCCATGTCTGAGTCCACTGGACTCTTTCAGAGATGCACCCAGCTCTGAGTTCATCAACTCCTTCGGAAACTATACCTGGATGATGTAGGCTTTCAGCGGTGCTTCAGACTGAGCCAAGCCCAGTTTGATGAACTGTTGTCCGGTGTCGGCAAGATTTCCCCTCGGCAAACCAACAACAGGCACTACGTCATAATCACTCCCCTACAATAGCAAGCTCATGATTGGTTAACGCGGCATGAATGTCCGCTGAACTTTACATTTTCCAACTCGATTGGCACGCGCAAAATGCTCAACTTGCACCGATTCATCCATATGAATCGTGTCATTCAAGCGGCCTCATTTGCACTAAGCGCGCCGCAAGATGTTTATTCACATCTTTGCATTGACTTAACAAGCAAATCACTCACGCTTAACGCTTCATCCACATCTGGTGTGAATGCAGCATAAGTGCATTTGAGAAACACAAAGAAAAATTTAGCATGTAGAGATGGATTTTCTTTCAGGTTTCAGATGGTCTCTTCGACATGATCATTTTAACTATAACTTTTAACAGCAACACCTTAATAACATAACGTCATCACGCAAAACCAGGGATAATTCATTTCTGTCATTTTATTTGTCAGTTAATGAAACCATGGCAAGGTACAGCCATTTGTAATTGACTTGAAATGGGTTTTGAAAATTACTTAAAGCAAAGATTTGTCAAATTCTGTCACAATTTGTGTTTTATATAAATTCTGTTTTTAAGTCTTTTTTCAGCATTCCCATCTGTGCTTTGAGCATTGGGGAAATCATAAGGCCATATCATATGCATATATCTAGTTTATCAAGTTACGATTAGGTCTAGACACAAACATTTTTTGTGACTTACTCAGCGATGTCGAGGTATCCACAGGAGGCAGCGGCGTGAAGGGGGATCCAGCCTTCATTATCAGGCTGGTTAATGCAGGCTCCATGCTCCACCAAGAAGGTCACCATGTCCACATTATCATCTATGCAGGCCTGAAAAAAGAGAGGAAAAGCAAGAATTAACATCTAAACACGAGTAACCATCCAGCATCTTTAATTATCAAACTTTAAACATATTTTAAAATGGTATTAAAGCGGCACGTAGCATTTTGGTTACCTAATGTTTGGATTAAGAGTCTTAGCCAAACACAGTTTCATAAACCCAAAAGTGAGCTTCAGGGCCAAACATTAATCTTCAGTGGGAACCTATTCCTCCAAACAAAGACACATTATATCATCAGGTAACCAAAATCCCTTAAGGGAGATTTGGAGGTCTGTAATTAAAGCATGTTGCCACTCGATGAAACAAAAGAGCCTGATAGAGACTAGCGATGTCACTGCTATGACAATACATGTGTGCCCTGCCAATGTTTGAGGTTAGAACAGTTCTTATTTAATTATTTTAAACAGATTGTATTCAGCAAACTGATTCAAAGTGCAAGTAAATTCATATAAAAAGTTTAAAAAGCCATATTTTGTTTTAAATGCATTTCAATGAATCAAGAAATTGCTTTTTTTGTTGGGGGAAATCAACAATCGTGACCTTATCTTTTGAGAGAAACTTTCAATGCCAAACACCTCAGTCTAAACGGACAACCTTGAACATCATCCAGGCTCAGTTCTCTGGGTACGCCCCTCTTGAACGGCTGCCCATGAAATCTCCTGGTCATATGGCTGGTTGCCATGACAATACCATAGACTAAGAGGGGAAACACACAAACCATCCTCACGTTCGGGGCACATGACTATCTGGGTAAAATCCTTGCCCAAATTTGGGCTGTTTACAGTACCGCGGTAGAAATGTGTGGGCCTCTTTACTCTTATCAGGGCCTTGTCAAACTAGTGGTAGAGGAAACCAGGACTGTCCAAACAGATGCTCACAGGCTGTTTGAACTACTTTTACTGGTCTGAAGTCCTTATTTTTACCTTTTCAGTACATAAAGCATAGTCTTTTTCTGTCAATTCTCACAAGCAAACTAAAGTGTCATTGATCGTTGCATATTTCATTCCAAACTAACTTTAAATTAGCCAAATGTGTGATCAATTTTAAACAAATGATTATATATATATATATATATATATATATATATATATATATATATATATATATATATAATTTTTTTTTTTTTTTTGGTTTTTTTTTTTGAGGGCTTTACATTAACAATATTCGTGTAAATGTGATATAACAATTAGAATTAGAAGCAGCACGACTGACAAAAATAACTGTGTTCGCGCAAGCTTACGTTTACTTGCGCAAAGCAACTGTGCCTAGAGGAAGCGCAACGGGTGCGATTGGTTCCAAACACAAAACAAGATATTCATACTTAGTGTTGTGCTAAAACACAAGAAAGATCTTTAACATTTTTGTCTTCTCCTAACACTATCATTTATCATTTTGCCATCAATATCGCAATGTGCGCATCTAGTCTTACAATTGATCAGCTCTTTAGTTGAGAACGCATGTGGTTTGTGAAGCCACTGCAGTGTTTATCCACAATGGAGTGCAAGTTTATCAGTTGTAGATCTTTAAGGCCTGTGAATAAACATTTCAAGTTTAACACATTTCAGGAAGCTTTAATAAAGATTGATTTTACTGAAATGAGTTCTACAATGAAGACTACACAGTGATATTCTACATTTAACTATTCAATATCTGTACCTGAATACAGATAGACTTCACAGAGGGTCACATAAATATTTGCTCAATTGTATCTCTAACAAACTGTTTATCTGTAACCCACTGGTCCTATTGCACCCATCCCGTTTTGAACCAGGATCGAACCAGCAATTCGTTGTATGGGAGTCGGTTGCTTTAACATGGAGGCTAAAGACCACGGTCTTTAGTCTCTGTCGCTAGAGCACCTTTAGAGGTTAGAGGGGTGAGGTTTACCTGAATAGCACCTCGCTAACAGGCATCCGTTAACACTCACCCCCATAAACCTCACTCCCATCCCTGACGAGCCTCCACGTGTAACCCACCAGACCTATTGCACTCACTCCGTTCTGAGCTGGGATTGAACTGGCGATTCTTTGTATTGGAGCAGTCTGCTTAAACAAGGTGTTTAAATATCATGGCCTATTGTGTAAGTTGCTAGAGCACCTTTAGAGGTCAGAGGTGTGAGATTTACCTTTATATCACTTCGCTAGCAGGCATCAGTTACATTAACCCACCTAAACCTCACTCCCACCCCACAGCCCCCACGAGTACCCCACCGGTCCTATTGCACACATCCTTTTTGGAGCTAGGATCGAACTAGCGAATCTTTGTATGGGAGTAGTTTGATTAAACTAGGAGGCTAAAGACCATGGCCTCTAACGTATGTCATTAGAGCACCTTTAGAGGTCAGAGGATTGAGGTTTAGCTGCATAGCACTTCACTAGCTGGCATCTGTTACCTTGCAATGCTAAATTGTTTTAAATATTGCGCATCCCTACTTTAGAACATGACAAACAATGAGAGAAAGTTCTGAATGAAACTCAACTGGTCAAAATAAACACATTGGAATGCATAATAAAACCTGGTTGAAACGGTGCCAAACTTTTAACTGACAATTATCCAGCCAATAAATCACACTTCCAAAACTTACTCAATAAAACTGCAGCTTTTTTTCTGTTGACTGACACTGATAATGTGGTTCAGTAAACAAGCCTATCCAATTAAGCCTAATTCAATCCACTCAACGCTAACATGCAAGTCTTTAGAAATGACTCATTAAATCCAACCAGCTCATTAGGAGTCATATGATTGTTGTGGTCAAGAACGACTCTGAACAATTGAAGACAAAATGTTCAAAATGTTCCCAGCCTTTTTAACTGATAATTAAAAAGCAACCAGCGGTTACGAAAACAACACACAAAAAAAGATTACATCATTGTAATTCAATCATCATTCAGGCTAATTAACTTGGTAAAGTAACACAAAGCAAAAGTTAATCTGCAGGTTTTTCAGTAGCACCCAAATGTTTGATGTCATTCTTTCTGCCTCAGGATAACACGTGTCCCCTTAAGGTAAGCAAGCATTCCCTCTGGCCTCAAAACACACTGTTTATTAAAAGCCTAGCCCAGCAGTTCCCACAGCCCAACAATGGCAATCCCTTAATGGCTGTAATTGTTCAGGCCTGACAGGTGTGAGAGGCTGTGACCACATCAGGGAATGCAGAGCCGGACTTTGAGCTCCAAGACAAGGAAAAACGCTTTCTAATGAAATGAAGGACTCCAAACTAATTCTCTAAAGTGCTTCTGAGCGCCATGTTGGAGTGTAGAGAGAAAAAAAAAAAGCACTGTAAATTCCTTTAAGAACATGTACTGAGTAATGCAAGAACGTCATTGGTGTGTAAAGAAGACAGATTGGGTATGTGGGTGTCTAACTGATCCAGACAGACATATGAGGTCTGTTTTTTATTTGGTGGTTCGGCTGTACATTCAGCAGACATCTGGGAGCTAATCTGAATAATGTTGGTAATAATAGCAAGGATTGCATCCAAATCCCACATCAACTGAAGGCCGCAGACAGGCACATACAGAGGCCGCAGACATGTATGGACTTAAGAGCAAACAAATCGCCAAATCTCCATTTAAACCTATGTGACAAAGCTGGAGAGAAGCATTAACTAGTGATAAATATGGAGGTAAATCAGATATATGTGAGTTTAAAAAGGTATGGTGTGGATTCGATCTGAACAAATCTTGTTTGTTTGTTTTTTTAAAAGAGAAGCCACAATTAATCCGACACTAGTAAATCTGCCTATAGGTTTTCCTAAGAAGAAGAGGAATATTTTTTTTTAATTTCCATTGCAAGTTCAAGGCTCGAAAATAAACTTTTTTTCTTGGTAGCACCGGTGCTCCTAACTTCATAAATTTAGGTGTACTAGACAAAATTTTGTCGCACCCATAAAAATGAGCATTTACTAAAATGTTTTATATTAAAAGATTTATTGTATTTGTAATCAACACTTTTCAAAACTAACAAATAAACAAAAATCTGCAGCCGCTCAGCTGCCCTGCACACACCGCTTGACGTGAATGAGATGAACTGAATAAACAATAACAGTGCTTTTCTCACGGGTGGTGTCTGATATGGCACAGATGACATATAACTTATTATTTGCATACGTCATCTTAATAGCATTAACGGTCTTTTCATGAGCTGCGATATTAGTTTCATCTCATTGAATGCATGCTCTTCAGTGATGGTGAACACGGTGTCAGTCGCATGACTGAAAGCATCATGACGATTAAATTAGGGATTTAATATTGTAAAAAAAATTATGTGCTTAATGTGTAGATTCAGTGGCAAACAGTTACCTGAAAACTTCCACTTCATTACATGATAACTAATCAGATGTGCCATTATTTGTAACTGTAGGTAGTTTCTAAAACTAAATCTGCCAGTGTTGTTTTCATTCTCTTGTATCTGGACCTGTAGCTCCCTGTCATCGGAATTGAGTGATTGACAGCTGATATTAACCAATCCATTCGCGTTCTGTTCTAGCGCAGTGGGCCAATAAGAAGAGCTTGAAGGTGGGGCAGGCATTGCAGGCTTTTTTTGTTTTGTCAACCATTCGTGAGCGCTGTATTTGGCGTTTTTAGGTACAAAGATGCTTATTGTGTGAATGACTCCTAATTCCGCGCATGTGGTAAACATTTTGCTGTAAAAACTAGTCGCACAACATCAATTTTATGCACTTGCACAAATGCTCCCAAATATAATTTGAGGTCACAGATTAAATTTCGGGCACATATGCGACCAAAACAGTGGCAATTTCAAGCCCTGCAGTTGTTCAAACATTGGCAATAAAGAAAAACAGAATCCTAAGAGCACAAAAATTTACACACAGGCCCTTTAAAGTAACACTTAATTTTTTGAAACAAGTTCATTTTACAAGTGCCCTAGATTTAAACAGTTGAGTTTAAACATTTTGAATACCTTCAGTAGGGCTGTGCAATTAATCGAAAATCCGATTTTCGATTTTGGCTTGTAACGATTATGAAAAACCATTAATCGAGATAAACTGTTATTCCATCACATACCGCCCCCTTTCAGTTGTACACATGTGAAAACTCTTTGCCTCTGCAAAGCAAAGTTCCACGTGAATATGACTAAAAGCATGTGCTGTAATGTAACTTTTGCAGCACGGGATGCGCATCATTCATATTTTTAAAAGCGCAAAAAAGCACTTGCTGTTGTGTGTGTGCGCACCGTGCTTATCTTCATACAGGAAGTGCGTGTGTGCGTGTCTGTGCGCGCGCTGCGCTTAGCCTCGGACAGCAGAGCACACACACATCTAACGCGATCTTAATGTGAGCGCTTTAATGGTCAAATACATGCACATTTGTGTCAGAGCGCAGTGTTTAGTGATTATTCATATTAACCCTCATTTGTGTAATAAACAAGTTGTGAATCAAAAGACACGTGAAAGAGAAACCATATCAGAGCCGCACTATTCTTAAAGTGACAGCGTGCGGTATTCTTGCTGCTGCCGACTGTTTTTTTATTATTAATCAATAATAAAATCAAAAATACAGTGAAGATGCTTAAAGCACAGTTTAAACATAACAGATTTAATAACTCATTTATAATATCTGATTTCTTTTATCTTTGCTATGATGACAGTACATTATGTTTTACTAGATGTTTTTCAAGATACTAGTATTCAGCTTAAAGTGACATTCAAAGGCTTAATTAGGGTAAATAGACAAGTCATTGTTTAACAGTAGTTTCTTCTGCTGACAATCTAACATATATATTGCTTAAAGGGGCTAATAATATTGAGCTATTAAAATAGGTTTCAAAATATTCAAACCTGCTTTTATTCTAGCTGAAATAAAACAAATAAGCCTTTCTCCAGAAGAAAAAAAATATTATAGGAAATACTGTAAAAAAACCCTCTGTTAAATATCATTAGGGAAATATTTATATATAAAAATAAATTCAAAGGAGGACGAATAGTTTTGACTTCAACTGATAATCGTTTTGAATAATCAAGATTATGATTTGTCCCATAATCGAGCAACCCTAACCTTCAGTCAATCTCCAGGTCTGGCAGGAGCACTTTTAGCTTAGCCTAGCATAAATCATAGCATAAAAAAAGAGAAAAGTTCTTTTCCCATTTAAAGGTTAACTCTTTTGTAGTTCCACTGTGTACTAGGATTGGGAGAATACTGTTGGTATTCCTAGAAAATATACTCTCATTTAAGGGTATTAATCAAGAGGCTTTGTTGCTGTACCCTTGATATTACGATCACTTGAAAAATAGTCCCTATCTAAGTAACTAGTACACAATGCAACTACAGAGGAGTCAAGCTTACAGGAAAATTATCAAACCCCTTTTTTTGGTAAGGAGAAGTTATTGGTCTAATCTGATATAGTGTTTAATGCTAAGCTAAGTTAAAAAGTGCTCCAGCAGTCTAAGAAATTGGCTTCAGAGATGTAAAAATGGTACTCAACTGCTTAACTGTAAGTTACTTACATGGTTTTTGTGTAGATGTGGAGAATAACCTTTAAGATGCAATATTAGTAGGGCTCATCTTAACAAACAGTAAAAAAGATTTAAAATAACACCTTTAGTCACAAGCTGAATTCTGCAGCCAAAAGCAGAGTAGCTGAATGTAAACAAGAGATCTCCAGAACTAGTGAGAAGAGTGACGTTCAATTGAATCCAAAAGGATTCCTGTCTAAAATGTCAACAATGGACCACTTAAGCTGCTCTTAAGGAACAAGTGGTGAACTTCAATACACAAAAGCACCACAAATACATTTAAACAGCTGCTGATCAGCCTTGTAACCAAAAATGTCAGCACCATGCTGTGTAGGATCTGCTCTGTGACGCACTGCTAAAAATAGAGGATTTCAGACGTGCATAAGCCAAGCCTCCATTTTTTTCTCTTACAGCTGATTCCACGATGAGTGATATGAGTACTACTGTACTGAAGGTAGCACTTTACACTGCTTGCA
This sequence comes from Danio rerio, assembly GCF_052040795.2. Lineage (NCBI taxonomy): Eukaryota > Metazoa > Chordata > Actinopteri > Cypriniformes > Danionidae > Danio > Danio rerio. Next base: position 22,114,049 of record NC_141024.2, read on the forward strand.
GACAGACAAATACATGCAGAATTCAGACCAATGGATGCAGAATTCAATCCGCAGTCTGTTAAGTGAAAACTTTGCCAGCAGCCAAATGAGAATTTATGCACTGCTGAGCAAGAGTTTCATTAGAGGCAGTGTACAAAACACATTCAAAGAATGATCAAATTATCCAAACCCCAGTAAAGGCTAAGAAGAGAAGGCAAAAGTTATTTTATTCACCAAACGCTTTTATTTTAGAATAAAGGCGCCTAATTCTAGACTGCAGCCAAGGTTGCAAGTTTACAATCACAAGCAGTTGACACTAAGGCTGCATTTACACAAGTGAGTCTCCATTTAAAATGGGTGTGACTTGGCCCATAATTAAAACCCATTTTCTCTCCTGATTCTCCGCAGAAAGGTCTCCAAAATAGGTCTCCAGAAGTGAAAATAACCCAGTTTAAAGTTTGCGCCTTGCGTATGCTACGAAGATACACACACCAAGAAAGGACCTCTTAAAGGACTCCATCCTCCAACGCATCAGAAAAACTTGTACAAAGAGAGAAAGACTATCTAGGTATTTAGTTATGCATTAAAGCTGTGCCCCTTATCAAAAAAGTGTCTTGGTGGTCCTTAATAGTTGTGTGGAACTGAGCTAGATTTGCCATTTTTTTATCTAAACTCTTATTTCCTCACTGTACGATTGTTTGTTATATGTTAGACTAGTCAATAAACCATGCTATAACCATGTTGGATTGCCTTTGTTTGCCTCACAGAAAGTCACTTATATGATTGATTTTTGCTACAAGCTGATTGAGTTACTAAAATTTTCTAAACTATTAAAATGATAGTATAATAATAATACAATAATCTACTTCAAAAGAAGTAGCTAAAATTCCCTTTCTAAATAAATAGGTAATTACTAGGCACGGTTCGGGTAGGTTCACAGTTTTGGAGCCATGGTTCGGTTCGGTTCCTGTTTGCTGTGGGGTTAGCGTTGCTGTCATCTTTTTCAGCAATGCTAAGGAACAATAGATTCACTTAATAACAAAAAAACTAAACTTTTTTCATTATTAACTTTGCCATCACATTTTAGTACAGTCAGCATACCCGAGTAAACAACAAACATTAAATAAATACCTCCAATATAGACTAGTCAAAAAAAATATATTCTCTTTAGTGCAGCCATCTTAACTAAGTAAACTGAAATTAAATAAATAACTAGACTAGTGAAAGATCAATTATTGTATTAAAAAAAAAAAAGATTTACTTTTAAAACTGTCCTCCAGTCACTTTATAAGAAAAACATTATTACATTTTCAATGCACCTCTAAAAAGTTTTTTTTTATGTGCTCCTAATGTGAATAATGGCAATAAAACGAACCACAACTCTTAGCTATTATACAGAAAGATCAAAATTGTGTAAACAAGAAGGTTTGCTTATTTTACAAATACCAAAGCATCAAAAATCGAGTTACCTATAATGACTTTCTAAACTTTATTATTATATTATTATATTATTAGTGCCCCTCATGCAATCAAAGTTTAAGGAAAGTCATTTCGCTTGGCGGCCATCTTTGAAATAACTTTTAAGTGTTCTATTTGAATAGGGATGCATGAAATTTTTCAAAACTCTGCCAGGCTTACAATTTAATTTCCTATTTGGAATCATCAATTAAATTAAACAATTGTCTAAACATTCAAACCACACAAAACAGTATTTTGTCAGGTTGCCCAATGCAAATGCACACTTGAAAGGAATGAGATCACAACACAAACCTTCTTCAAGGCGGTTTCTTTTTTTGTGTTACACAATTTAATCCTCTAAATGACATCTCATCCAATAGCGCAACTCTTCTGAGGTACTTTTCAACATGGTCCTGATAGCAAATCTAGCCCTAAAATAACAGCGGCCTCTTTGTTTACAAGTTTGTGGGCGTTCAAGTGGTTCCTGTCATGTGATTTGCATTTGAATGGTGGAGGCAGGAATTCATTAGGTCAGACGAGACTTAATCCACCTTGCATTCGATTCATACATATTATAAAACCAGTGAACATTTATTTTGAAGTGTAGTTGGCTTTTTTAAAAGTAGAGATTTCCAAAGTTATGTGCGTATATTTTACTCATGTCTGTGAAGCAAAATATTTCTTAGGATTAGAGTGTATTTTGCTGACCCCAGAGGGTTCACAACAAAATACACACGCATCTGGACCGAACCCCTTTACTACTGTAAGACAGGGCTTCATTCGCCATATTGACATTCTTTTCCCCATTCAAAACTACAAGCATGAATTGTCTTGTGTATTCTATACTGTTTGATGTAATGTAATGTAGTGTTAAGTGAACATTCATGAATATCGTATGATGATGGAAACTAACAGGCTTAAACGACAGAAAAAACATTTAGACTTTTGTTTGTGATGTTAAAGGAATAGCTCAACTATGATACCATGGAAGTCAATTGCTACTGGTTTTCAAAAATCTTTCAAATATATTCTTTTTGGTGGAATAAAAGAATTTCAAAGGTTTAGAATTACCAGACAATTGGGTGTATTCTATTTAAAGACTGAATATAAAAATGCCCAATATTTACTATATTATATGTCAATTATTATATGATCAACAACAACAACAAAACAAATAAAATAAAAGAAGAACATTCAATGCATCATAACAAGTTTGAGCACTTCCTCTTCACCACAAAACAACTACAATAAAAAAGTGGATGTGGGCAATAATGAGGGTGTGTGGACAATATAATCTAGTCTGAAATGCCTACAAAAGCAATACTGTTCTATCAGAAATTGCAGACTGAACATAAGGGAACTTCCTCTAACTGAGAACAGTGTGAAAGCAACCCCATGCCCTTATTTCCCATGAAACACTCTTCACTCAGGCCCCGTTTACACTAGTGCGTATTAGTTTTAAAACGGCGTTTTAGAATGAAAACGATCCGCGTCCACACTCGCGTTTTACCCAGCGTTTCTGAACTGCTCTCCGTCCACACCAAAACGCTGAAAACGCACATCACGTGACCACACACACACACTTTGGCAATCGCTGGAGCCCATCTACCCAGATGAGAGCTCTGCTAGTCGGACTTCTCATCAAGCATCTCCCGCTGGATCTAATCTCACTATATTTATTAAACGTGATATTTCATTCATCTTGTTGTCTTTATCTAACGACATATTCCCTGACTTTGGTCACTGGAATCTATTACTTGTTCTCAGGTAACGTGTTTTGGCTGAGCGCAAAGATAAGTTAATGATTAATGTAAGCACGTAGCCTACATTCTGTATATTGACTGATCGCTTGCCTTTATTTCCTATAATGTATAAACTTATTGTATGTTATACTTTTATAATGGCCATTATCGATTATTAAAACTGATATTCAGCAAAAGAGAGGGTGTGTTTCGTATTTTCACTGAAATTGAAAGGAGGCAGTTGTTATCGGCTCCGTTTTGTTATAAATATGCACACCGTGAAGATGACGCTCATGCAGCACGACGCCTCAACATTTCTGCTGTCTGTTTAGTTGTTAATATTAAAATAAAAATAGGCAGTTCCTTATATCAAGTTTACATTTTATTGTTGAGAAAGTGAAACAACGTAGCCAAGGTGATGTGAATGAAGTTATAAAGTACACTGTTCCCTGTGAAGATTGACGCGTGTCCTCGATATGTTTTCCATATCAAACTGAGAAGAAGAGATGCAGCCTTGATCAAACTTGCGAAGTCTGAACTTACACGGAGAAGATTCAGGACTGAACTGTGTGTTAGGCTACTTAATATTGAGGAAAAGCCCCAATCAGAGAGGCGAATGTCTGCAGCCCCGCCTCCGTTTTTAGATGTCTCCGTCTTTCCCCATCCACACTGAGACGGAGCTGCAGCGTTTTAGAATGAAAACGGCCTCTCCAGCGTTTTCGAAACGCTCCGTTTTCGGCGCTCGAGAACTCCGGCGTAATGTGGACGGATGGCGTAACCGTAGCAAAACTTATGCGTTTTCAAACTAAAACGCATTAGTGTAAACGGGGCCTCAGATTCCCGAACATCACAAACACATTAGAAGGTTTTTCAATCCACCAAGAAAGTGTTTAACCCCTATATAATATCATATTTTGCTTTATGAACGTCAGCACTGACTGTTGAATTGCCTCATTTCTATGAGGGCCAAATAGAGGAAGTGAAGCATGGTAGAGTTGTGAAACCTGATCCAACACAGACCTTAAACTTCTACAAAACACATTCAGAGTCAGTAAGTTAAAAGTAAAGTGTGCAATATGCAGAAACGGCTAACAGTAGACCATTAGTAGGATGATTTCCTAGAAGTGTTTAACCACCGTGACACTCTTAAAACATCAGTTTGTTTGAGCATCATAACAAAATTGAAAAAGTCTGTCCAATGGAGGACTATGAAAGTGTTGAAAATAATAATGCTGTAAAATACTTGAATATAAACAGATCCTGAAAATGAAGATAAAAAATAAGAAAAAATATCAAGCAATCATTTAAAGAATAAAAAAACAATTGTGTTTAATTATTTTTGCATTTCTTTTGTGAAATTAGAAAATAATAATTTGAAAAACACATTTATATTGCAATCTTCTTTGGTTAATTAATAAATAAATAAATAATTTAATATTTTTTAGAAATGCTTGCAGCCACTAGAAAATGATTAATAAATTAAATGGAAATAAATTTATGATAAAAATGTGCATGAAAAGGGATTGCAATTCCCTTTATGGGACACTTGAAATTAAATAAAAAATATTTATTTAAAAAATTAAACAAGATAAAAACATAGGATGAATATTTATTTTTACAATTTTCTGTTGAAAATTTGACACTAGAAACAATATTTTAAATAAAAATCCTATAAGATACAGAATAAATTATTGTTGTTGATGTGAATTAAATGGGTAATCTATAATTGAATTACAAAATATAAATAAATTAAATTACAGGATAATTTTTGCAACCAAATAAATTAATATTTGCGAACGTACACTACAAGTTAACTTTTCACGAGTAAATGTTAATCCTCAATGCATGCGCTAGAGTGCCACCGTACCAGAACAGCGAAAACCATCAAAACACTTGAGATTTAAGTGGTGATCAAACCTCAAACAAACATGCCACCCAAGAAAAGCCTCTCAGACTCGGGCTGAGAAAGAGAAGCCGGGTCACGACCCCCACATCTCCTCAAGTACACCATTCAATCTGGACAAGACAACAGCACTAATTACAGAGCGTTAACTATAGACTAACTTAATGCAGACATGATAAAGGTTAAATACAGCTGAGATTACAGCTGAAACAATACAGTGCTCATCACATGTGCCAGCTTAATCTTAAAATCGACAGCAGAAGACAGCAGAGAGACAGCATGGGTATAGATCTCATACTGTTTAATGATGTCTTTTCTTACTGATTTGTTTTTTTAATAATAAAATTGGCTGATTACATACAATTCTTCAATATTTTTTTTACATTAAAATTAAAATAAATCAATTTTTTACACTACCTTAAATTCAATTAATCCTAAGTCCCAAGCACAAACATGATTTGACTTTATTTTTGTAAAAATGATGCTACATATAATATTACCGTAAAAACTTTAACAGTAAGCTAGGCAGGAAAAAGAAGCTGATTTGCTCTCTGCCTTACACTAGTACAGCAGGAATCACAGTGCTTCCTAGGTTGGGGCTACAAACAAAACAGGTCTGGAAGTATGCATTACATAGACACAATCTAAAGCAGTGCAATGTGGTTCAGCATGGCACAGCATGATTTAGTTTGTATTTGTCCTGCAGTTTAGTACCACTTAAGGTGGGTGAGAATATCGCCATAGATGCGCCACCTCTACTGCCATGACATCGTAAATGCAACAAACAAATGCAAGACACAGGCTGATGGAAGGGTGTTCTTTAAATATATATAAAGAGTTTGGGGTCTCATGTCTTAAATCCAATTATACTGGTGGAGACATTTCTCTCTGACCAATTAGTGATTAGCACTGTGTATACGTCAGGTTTTGGTAACGCCACAGCTTGCTTAACACCTCACCAGAGATGGTACTAAAAAAAAAAAAAAAAACAAATACGCACAGAATGCAGTGGAAAAGCCCCCAAAAGAGAGACATCACTAACCAAGCTGCAGGAGCCATACCAAACCATGTAATAGAAAAGTGGCTTCTAATGCTGCATTCACACCAGACGCGGAAAAAACATCAAGCGCAAGTGATTTACATGTTAAGTCAATACAAAGACGCGAATATCCTTTATTTCTTAATAAACAATTAATCCTGCGATGTGACTTTTGCGAATACACACATAGCAATATCGATGCTAAAACAATATATTGTTCAGCCCTAACCAGAACGTCCTTTTTACAAAAGTTTGTAGATTTAGTGCGTTTTTTTTTTTTTTTTAAATCACCAAACTATGCAATTATTAAATCAACAAAAATTAATACAAAAAAAAAAAATCTATCTAGTTGATCGCTGCTTCTCTACTGACAGCCATGCTTGTATTCTCAGAAATGGGACTGAAAGTGGAGAAGCACCATAAAAAAAAAAAAAGAAGACAAGAGTTTGGTCACATTGGCCCTTTGTAATGAACATAAATAAATACAAGACAGGAATTCATTTCAAACGCACCAGGGTTGTTCCAGCAGCCCCTGGAGACGGACTTTAGTGAGGGGGAGATGAAAAGAAAGTCCTCCAGCTGAGGGCCGGAGGGGGTCCGGCTTCTTTTGGAAGTGCGGCGCTTGTGTTTTCGAGCTCTTCAGTTGGGCTTAACCAGTGCGATTCTCATGGCCCTTTATGGTCAAACTCTGAACACATGATTACGGACCCCTGAACACAGGGTAAAAGTCCATCTGGACCAGCTGATGAAGGCTCTCCATAATAGGGTAAAACCATGAGGAAGAGCCGCTACTGTTGTCAAGGAGCCACTGCCAAACAGTAGAACACAGTACAAATGCTCACTAAAGCATTCGTGGGTGAATCTCACTAAATTAGTCAAGGCTCTGGATCTCATTTCACATGCTAAAACAGAGAAGTTATGGAACAGACATTCATTCATTCATTTTCTTGTCGGCTTAGTCCCTTTATTAATCTGGGGTCGCCACAGCGGAATGAACCGCCAACTCGAGCAGCACATTTTTACGCAGCGGATGCCCTTCCAGCCGCAACCCATCTCTGGGAAACATCCAAACACACTCATTCACACTCATGTACTACTGACAATTTAGCCTACCCATTTCACCTGTACCGCATGTCTTTGGACAGTGGGGGAAACCAGAGCACGCGGAGGAAACCCAGGCGAACAAAGGGAGAACATGCAAACTCCACACAGAAACGCTAACTGACACAACCAAGGCTCAAAACAGCGACCTTCTTGCTGTGAGGCGACAGCGCTACCTACAGACAAAAAGGTTTAAAAATAGGATAAATCAACCATTAAATAAAAACATTAAATAGGATACTTTGGCAATTATGTCTGGTGATAGAAATTAAAGATAGAAAAACGATTCTGAAATATAATAATTTAAATTAATAAATAAACTATTTTATGCAATTAAATGAAATTCAACTTGGTGACCCCTGAATCAATATCCAGACGTAAACTTATCAATAGCCTTGCTCATATTTAATACAATCGAATTACGTTAAGCATACTCAAGCAATCAATTACCATTTATTTTTAAAATGACTTCAAAAGAACATATCTTGAGTTTTGGTTTCATGCATGCATATGTAAAAAGGCTTGGGCCGGTATTAAAAATTCTGACGGCATGATAACCTTGGATAAATTATCACAGTATTGTGATTACTGTCTGGGCAAAAAACAATATATTTTTTTTACCATTAAACACAATACACTTTATTTTAAGAAACTTTTAGAGTATTTTAGAACGGTAAACATTTCAGGCTAAATAATTTAAAGAAATCAATGACTTCTCCTGTCTCCATTAGTTCAAAAACACACATTTCTTTACAACTTGAAAAGGTTGGTGTATAAATGACTTGTTTTTTTTATTTTTTCTGAATGGTGGGCTGTAATGTGGATGCTCTTTTTCTGCTGGAGATGCTGTTGCCCTTATGAGCTAAATAAAACAGTTTATTAAAAACTATTTATACAATGGTATAACAGAACATTTTAACAGACTTTTCCAACCCGCGAAAAACCTTAAAACCGGTTACCGTCCCATGCCTAAATGTGACACATTATTATATTTTAAATTATGTTGACTAATGAAGGGAGCCTCCTTTTCCATCCTACATTTGTGGATGAATAATAGTTTGTAAATGTCAACGAGAAAAATAAAACGCACCAACATGCAACAAACAGATATAGAGGTGGCTAAGCCATTTATAATCAAATCACACACCGCCAATTACCTCTAAATCAACCTTAACAAGATGAATTAGATGCATGTTCAAATAATCGGCCATCAGCTGTAGTTCAGAAAAGAGGACACTGGGCTTTTTCCATACTTTAAAAGGAACGGTGACTTCACTCCACCACAGTAGAGAAGAGTGTGTATGTGTGCAGAAGGGCCGCTGACTGTGTGAAGCGGCAGCAAACCCAAGAGTGATTATCTCCCAAGTCATCACGAGAAGCGTTTGGATCTAACTATAGCAGCACTTCACTTCAAGGGGAGAAGACACTTGAATCCCCCTCCCATCTCACTTCCTCTAGCAGCCCCTGCAGACTCTCAGCTGAAAAATCGGGAACCATTCCCATCCCAACAATTCTCTTCCATCATTCCACCACTGCGAACGACAATCCAATTAAAAGCATATTAAAGGTCATTTGTGATGGAAAACAAAGACCTGATGAAGACATGTGTGTGTCAACAACACAAAAGCCTCTGCGCAGCCCACCCAGACCATTTATAGAAAGCTAGTGGTTAAAAGAGGAGGTTTAGTCATGACCATGAGCACATTATTATCTGACCGTTCTTGTTCACATATCAACACCTTTGTGGACGAGTTTACGATTGCAAGGCCTTATGCTTTGTGAGGTCATGCAACTGCTTCAAGTTCATGATATAAGATGAACCCAGATTTTCTTTAAGCATTTAATAACAAAAATGATGTCTGTGTAATTTAGATGTAGAAAACAACATGTATAATTTTAGGGCACAAAAGTGCAAAAAAGCACAAAATCTATGCAATCAACACTAAATGCTTGAAAAGACGACTTGAGAGTATCACGTCAAAGCACTTTAGAAGTTATGTAATCTTTAGAGGAACTTTCTACACTCATAACTCTTAACATTTACTGACAAAAACATGATGGACAGATAGACAGACCCTACACAATAACTAAAGCTCGGCGAAGGCTACAAATCCCCTTATGGACTTTTAATATATTCACAAAATATGATATAATGATATAGCAATAGATTATTTATTGATTAATATTGATTTAATACAAAAAAACAACAACAAGCAATAAGTTAATATGCAGTGAGTCATGTTTTAGGCACTGTATTGTTTTTTTTTCACAAAAAGAAAACTCAAACAAATCTAAAGCATTTTTTTAGAATATAACTTTTTTTTTTTACAAATCAGTATTTTTAGTGTCATATTTTTTGATCCATGACAGCCCTAAACCAGTCAAGGTACCACTATACCAGCATAAAAACTATGCAGAATATTATTCAATTTTCATTTTCAATCGTTTATGAAAGAAATAATTGAAATATTTGTCGGTTTATCACAGCTCAACTTCACCAGGTGACAAATGTCGGCAGCTGACTGTCACAATAATGAATTAACCCATATATTATAATGGGAATTTTAGTGACTATATATTGCCCATCATGTTTACATAAAGTTGAACATCATCAACATTTAGCTAATTGTATAGCCTTCGTCACCTCTTGTCAGAGAACTCCTTTAAAATAAAAAAATAAAAAAGACAACTAAATAGCCAAAGAACAGGTGAATTGTCCTTTAGCTAAAAACTATTGACAAGTTTGGAAGTAGTTCTCCAAATGAGTGGAAAACACTGCAGTCCACTTCCAAAAAAAGTCAGTGCTATTTGTGAATGTGAATCATTTTGCACTAAAGCCATTTCACATTTACATCATTAGAGTCTAAATAAATTAGTGCATTTACTTTTAACATCTAATAAGAGAATTTAAAACTGAAGAATGAAAGGTTTTTCAAGCATAAATGTGTTCATGTCTATTTGCATTATCATGCTGTTGAATAATCATTGCATAACCAGTGGCAAAAAAATGGTCCTCACAATCTGACATTATCACTAACTTTAGTCACAATATAATCGCACAACAAAAAATTTGATATTGCACTAGGCCTAGTAGTCAAGAGTGTCGTGTGAGCGACAGGTATCCTAAAATTATCTGCATTTACATATCTGTGAAAAATGTGAAAAACCACAGCAATTTTGTTTGCTAGGCCAATATCTGGCACTGTCATCTTGTTAGCAAACAGCATCTATAAGGAAGTGTCAATGTCAGCAGTGGCTTGGCACTGGGGTTTAAATAGAATTTGCTGTGTGTATGATGCATCTCTCTTTTTTTGGTTGTAATGTGAAGTGAATCCATACCTTGCTGATGAAGTGCTAGAAAGAACTTTAGCAAACAACACCACTACCATGTACTCTGCCACTGTTGTGTGTTGTTTTGCTTTAACATACATCCCCCTAAACATGCCCTATCATGGGTTTCATAGACTCATTTTCAGATGTTTACACGGACACAACATTAGCTACAATTCCAAACAAGTTGCACACAAGTTTTGAACATGCACATAAAAAAAATATATGCGCATAACTGAGTAGGATAATCTTTTTATTGGATAAGATTCATAAACTACAACGGAAACACTTTTACTAAACAAATTCCAGTATGCACATTAAAAAAGTCATGTGATTTTGTAATAAGAGATCATGTGATGATAAAAATGTGTATGAATGGACAAACCAGCAGGCTGACTGAATTGCAGGTGATCTAAAATGGTGTCTTGGTCATTCTAAAACACTTTAACCATTCCAGTATTAGTCTTATTATATTATTAATTACCTCCAGAACTTTCAAGAGCATCTGTGCTTCGCATCTCACACCTTTAACTGCCACCGCATGTAAATGCGTGTCGGGATATTGTCTTCTTAGGCACAAATAATTTATTGAATAAAGAAAAGATTGATGCAGCTTCTCCTACCAAGCAGGCAAATCTGCTTTTACTTTTAATATTTGGCACCAATTAATCAGGAAGTGACATTATTGGTTCTCTTTAACTCATAAGATGGAAACGCTGCTTTATTTGCATGTCTTATATGCATTATTCCAGTTTTGCAAATAAATTTAAGTCGCATCTTTGGTTGGAAACATCAGCTAGTGGCTTTTTTTTTTTTTTTTTTTTTTTTTATCCACTTAACAACCCATTTTCAGAATTATGTTTTGTTTCCAGTACCGAAAAACACAATTGTTGTGTAAACGGACAGGCAAAACTAATAAAAAGTGTATACATAAAAGTTTATAAATAGTTTTTGGCTGAAAACTAAAAATTCTAATTTCAGATTGAGTGTTCACAAACCCACTTTAGTCCTTTGAATGAGGGCGCAGCTGCTTTGCAAGCTTTTAATGTCTCATTATATGAAAATTAGCTTAGGAATACTTTGAAAAATATTGGATAGAAGAAATTATGACTTGACAAAAAGTCAAAAACACAACAGCACAAATACTGACAGTGAGCCGACCAATACGGTCTAACTGAAATATTTTCCAACATTTAAAACTTTGACATAGTTGAACACATAATATATAATGATATAATGAATTTCAAGAACTAATAATTCTCAAAGGCTGAAGCTCATTTGAAGCTCGAGTCTTTGAACAGGGCATGGCATAATTTGCTTTGCAAGTTTCTTTACAAACAAAACCTTTCAGCTGGTAGCCAAGTTATCAACCGACTTAAAAAGCAAATATTTCAGCAAGTGCAAACCATATGCAAACTTTCTTGTCATGGCTTCTCATATCTTAAAGCATGACGTTCTGTTGGGAGCAATCATGAAACTGGTGGTTATCATACTCTAAATGTTTATTACCGAATGGAACATGATAACCTCTTGAGTATCTGTCACGAAAACCCAAACACAGTCCATCAATTGGCTGGTTCAAAACAAAATAATGTCACATGCGAGACCAAATAAAAAGCATAATGCCGCCTTCTTTTATGAGCCAGCACTAGCTCACGCAATAACAAAAGATAGGGAATACAGGCTAAGGTCAGATAACAAGCATGTTTTCTTTAAAGGGAAATCCAATTCACTCCCTTATAAAGCAAGCTAAGATACTACGCTGCCTCTCCAGGACGTTACCACTGACCCCGCTTCCTTTCCGGCTTTCTACCATTGCAAAAGGCCACCTAGCGAGGCTGCAGTCGGACCTGGCTCTATCATACCACTGGAGAAATTCCCAGATAAGTAACACACCACAGCTCAGAGCCTCGAGCCAGCCAGAGCTCCGCCTCCTCTCACTACATCACCAGCGAACCAGCACACAGCCACTTCCACAAAAGGAATTCCTTTTTGCAGTGTGCATGTGTAGAAAGAGAAAGCAGCACACAGATAAAGCAAAAGCACGCTTGTGCAATTAAAACAAGGAATTACTAGGTGAAAGTGATGTCTTGTTTCACTTTAAACACAATACGCAAAGGAAATGTACCTTTAAGTATATACTGTATATTTAAATTATGAAACATTAATCCTTTTATTTTAGACTTGCATCTTCTAACACTAGTCAACATGTTCTGATGTGTGCATGTAAAAATTAACAGAGCTTTACACAAACTAATAAACATTACTCATTTCAATCTTTTCTAGAAAAGTCTTCTAAGAATACATTATGAGTCTTACATTCTGCACAATAAGCCATATTCCGTTTGTAGTACACCATTTTCATACACACCATTTATTGGTTAAAGCACTCCACAATTCTTAATGTATATCTGCAATTATCTGTATCTTGTTGTTTTCCCCATAACAATAATGAGAATGGGATGATTCTGAGGGGAAATATGACTTCTGTAATCTTAAAAAGTTGTACAAGATTCACCTAGAGAGATGTGCGAGAGAATGACGACATAAAAAAGCTACTGCTTTACTGCAGGAGGCCATAGAGAGGGGTACAGCTGGACTTGAAAGAGGAAAGAGAGAGAGCAAAAGCCTTTACTTTGCCTCGCCAGCCGCTGACGACCATATATGGCCCTGGGATTCCCATGGAAAAAGAGAGGGCAGGGTAGAGAGGTAGAGGGAAAATAAGGAAGATGTTGTAAGTATACGTTGCACTTCAGCTTACACCTGGCAGCCAGAGCAATACTGGCTGGCAAGAGCCAAGTTTGATGCTACGAGATGTGGCCATAAAGAGGGTTGATATGCTGGTATTATGCGTAAACCACCAGGGTGAAAAATGCACTTGTATAATGCTGTAGCCTCTTGCTGCCCCTGACCTGGCATTTAGACTATGGGGGAAATATGCAGAGCATCTGAAACTGTGCCATTTCTCTGGAAGTGTCAAGGGCCATTCAGACTGACAATGGTTAATGCCGTGTGCACACTCAACAAAGCCTTTGATGGAGAGAAATGACTAAGATCCATTTGGGTATGGATGGGAATTCTCTAAAACTCGGTGCTTCTTTTGAAGCATGGTTCTTGAAGGAAGGGCTCCAACAAACAATATGACAGCACACTGGACAACAAGAGTTCAAGACTCATGTCATTATCCTTTGCTAATTCACATGCTCAAATTGGCTGCATTTTGTTGTGTGCAAAAACTGAACATTGGAAGTAAACGAGCTTGTCACTGGGACAACCTTCAAAGTTACACCTTTGTAACTTGTTGACCCCTAAAGGGTGCTCATAAGTGCCTAAAACAGGATTGCCTAAACATGTTTCTTAAGGACCACTGTCTTGCAAAGTTGCTCTCCTACTCTAATTACACCTAAAGCAGCCAAAGAAGGTCTTTAGACTTGAATCTTCTTGGCAAGAGCTAGCTGGAATTCAAACCTGCAGGATGTTGGTCTTGAATGTAGGGATGGCCACTAGGCATGGGCTGGTGTAGGATTCTGATGGTATGATAACCTTGGATAAAAACATCACGGTTTCACGCTATTGTGATCACTGCTCTATAATATATTCTTTTTAAATGTCTGGGGTGAAAAATTTTCACCTATTGAATACAACAAATTTTATTTACAGAAACAGTTAAAGCATTTTGGAACAGTAAACATGTCAGGCTGTGGAATTTAAATGAATCGTTGACTTCTGCTGTCTTCATTAGCTTCATTAATTTCTTTACAATTTAAAATTGCACATTTGGATATGCTGCTGTTGTCCTATAAACAAGCAAACAAAATAAAATGAAAAAATAAAAACTTTCATATAGCGTAGGAACGGTATAGCAGAAAATTTAGGCGGTTTTAAAACCTTGACTATTCCAAACTGCAGTATACCTTGAAAACGGTTATCATCCCATGCCTAGTGGGAACCCCTGACCTATACAACAAAACCTTTTTTTAGCATACAGTGACAAGATAAAAAGTCTGGACACACTGACAATCTGTCAGGTTACTTTGTTTGTAGTGTTGGTACCTTTTGCTGGGTTAATGTCTGAGCTAGGTGGCCTGATACATCATGTGGAATCAATGTTGGCTATTGGAGGAAGAATGCTTAGATTTAGACTGTGAGAACAAAGACATAAGTAACCAAGCAAACAATTCAAGTGGGAACACAAATAAGCCGGCTGTAATTTCATTGCATTTTTCAAATGTCTGTAAACGATATGGATTATCAGACCCTGCACTACTGAATCCCCTCAGTGGTGAGTGACAAGTAATGTGAAAATGGTACATCACAAGTTCCGGTTTCTCTTTGTGGAATAAGAAAACAGACTACTGCCCCTTGCGGGTGAGGAAAGACATGTCCCCTCACAAAGGTACAGACAGATGTTGTTCATTTGGTATGTGGTAGACGCAGCATTTGAATTTTTTAATCAACACTAGTTTTACAGCGTTGGCTTGATGTGTCTTTGGCTTAAAGTGCAAGTTTTGCACTACATTCTTTTCTTGTAAAAATTGGATGACTTCTGCCCAAAGATGCACACAGGAGCTCTGAACTGATCAACAACCGTTATAACAGGAAATACTGATAAGCAATAAAGGCACTGGTGTGGTCTCGACATATGTATGAAGTTGCTTTTGAAGAACACAATTAATGGTCAAGCTAGGTTTGAGAGCTTGCAGCAATGTCAGCACCTATGATCTGTCAATCTCCAGAGAGCTGCTTAAATTGAAAGTCCCTGAAAGACTAGGCTAGGAAAAGCTGAGAGCAAGCTGACTGTGTGGCTTCCTCCACAGACAGAACTACTGCCAATGATGACAGGACATAGATCACTGTGAGGAAAAAAGGCTATGAAAGGGGGAAAGCAAGCAAGTGAAAGGGAATTTCATGGTTATTTAGAATTTTCAAGCGACATGTGTTTAAACTTTGGAAAACGTAGTTGTAGAAGAGAGTGAAAGTGTATTTGGATGCATTATTAAGCATTTGACTTGTATGAGGACAGGCATGTGTAGGTCATTTTTGAAGGGGATGTGAAAAGTTCTAAGCTATTTCAAAGCCAAGTGGTGTTCTGAAAAAACAACTAGAGCCTCTCTCTAAACATTTTAAAGATTATCTTTAGCTTAAGGTTGTACGATAGTGTCAACTTTTGTCGATCCTTCCATCACCCTTCATGTCAGTAATGTCAAGTTCTTGCACAGTTTAACAATGACCCTTCAACTACGCTACCATCCACGTCCTAACGATACACCCTTCCCAAGAAAATCCAGCATGTTGGCACTAAGATTATTCAAGTCTGCTCCAAAAATACAGATATATGCAAATTGTGCTTATTAAGAGCCAACTGCAGAGGTGACTGAAGACCACTTGTAAACTCTTTGTGAGGAAATGAAAAAAATAAACACCTACTTCCTGTTCCACTCTGACAAAGGGTTTTTTTCAACACCCTTTCCACTTGCTTAACTGACAACTCCCCTCCACCCATTACTGTCTGATAAGCCCACGCTCAAACAAAATGACAAAAGAACACACCTAATAAATACACAAAAATAAGACACAAAAGCTTTGAAGGTCACAAGCAGCTGACCTTCACACCAAATCACTGCTGCGCCACAGCAAATTTGGATTTGGAATTTGTGTACATGTTTTTCCCTCGTCCACTTGTATTCCTCATATCCAATCTGTGAAAAACCCAAACAAGCATTCCAACATCTGGTGACCGCAAGGTACAAGCTCTAAACATTTGATTGGCTCCATCTGGACAAGAGCACGATTCATAATCACGTCAGCTCGCATGACGTTCCACGCCCACATGCACTGACAGTCATTAGTAAATTGCTAAGATGCTGACCACTGCTGACATTCCTCCAGTGTGACTCAACTATCGTGGATGTAATAAAACACCTCATCACTGACTGAGTGCCTACCTTCACAAGATTGACAGTGATAGGTAATAAATGTTTAGTCAGGGTCACACATTTACCATCAAAAGCGATTTTTAAAACTCTAATGGTGAACAAAAAGGTACAACAACATGTCTAACAAATCTAGTGCTGTTGCGGCTTCTCCATGTCTATTTTGGCCTTTGTAATGCAGAATACTCAAGTGTTTTACTCATACACAACAGTAACTGACCTTACACTGCATCTCTTTATCATACTAGAAATATGTTACTCGCAAATCATATCATTTAGTACAAGCATCTTTGACTGACCACAATGAGAATTAGGATGAATAGGATGTGTTCCAGTGATGCAACGAAGAGCAAATTTTATGTTTGAGTGGGCCGTAAGCAGCAAATCTAAAGCTGTCAGCCTTACACAGTTTGAAAAGATGCGTGGCATATCGTTACGGTCCTCTACAAATAGTTAATCTCAATTTTGTAAATAAGCTGCTCTGAACTGGCTCTTTGAAAGCGGTTCCTCACTTCCCAAAAAAGTGTGTTTGAGCAGTTTTATAAACACATTAGAGAAATAAATTTCAGGTAGGGCATTCTTTTTCCCAGAAGTGCTTGCTTTAATGTGCTTCTTGGAAGTTTAGGAGATATTTTTTTAGAAGACCTTCACTATAATATCTAAAAACACTGAATAAATTATGTTAATTCCAACAGATAGCTTAGCTAAATGTATCCCTGAAACCCATGAACATTAACAGAGACAAAAAACACTGCGCTGAAGGTACTAGGGATGTGCAAACCTACAGATAAAAGTTGTTTTCTCCTCTATAGAGTATTCTGAGGTAGCCACTGCCATCAAATTTTGTACCCCCCCTCTGCCTTCTGACAAAATCAGGCACATAGTCATGGCTTCCGACAGACCCCAAAAGTGATGGTCAAATACATTGGTCATGTATTTAATTGCACTTAATGTTTGCCTTTTTAAAGATTAACATGATTAGACAGACTACAAGAATAATGCAAAATGTGTTTATTTCAGGTGGCAAAGATGTCATGATTGGGACACCACCTCCAGCTCATTTTGAGCCAGTTAAAACCCTGCTTATCTAGTTAAAGGGTTGCTTGTATAATTGGTCTGGTTATGAACTCCCCTGACCTCAGTCCCACACTTCTTAGGCCAAGCATTAAAAAGACACATTCTTGAGTTCAAAACATGATGTCTACAGGCTAAATACTGCTGCTAGATGAATTGTGAATTCCTTATTAAAATGAAAATTCTGCCATAATTTCTACAAACCAATTTGATTTGTTTTTTCAGTTGGTCACATAAGAAGGTAAACTGGAGAATGTTGTAAACCTTTAACAACTGACTTCCATAGTACTTGCTTTTTCTATGATGGATGGTTTCCTATGGTAACCACTGGTTACGTGTTCCCAACATCCTTCAGTATACCTTCTTTTGTGGTTTGGAACAAGCCAAGAGTCATGACAATTTGAGTGAACTATCGCTTTAGGTGTTATTGCTAGAGGGAGGCCACATTGATCACTTTCAAGCAGGACCACAGAAATGTAACGAGCAGCAAGTAGTTAAGAATCATCATTCTGAACTATCCTTGGCCAGCCAGAGCGAAAGCCCTTCACTCACAGCCAGTTAAACAAAAAACAAACTTAAAATGGAAAACCTAAACTGATGTCATTCTATTTGGAACCAGTACAAAGGACATACCTTTTATTTGAAGCCTGAGCTGAGAGATTTCTTAGTTCTTTGTGTTTTGTTTTTAAGAACTTTCTTGGAATTTCAAGCACTATATGAAACGGCAGCCATTTGTAATCATGTATAAAAATCACATTAGACATTATGAAGTCCACTTATTCAATCCCTTGATGCATCTCAGTAAGTGAACATGAAAGATGTACACTCAGCAGATATGCAAGAATAACCTATGCATTGCAGGAATCAAAATCCCATAACTCAGCAGAAGATGCTCTCAAACCTTTTAACGCACTTTTCCACTGGCATGGTTCTGCTGTTAGTTCCCATCCAGCGCCAGTTCTCAAACCAGTCTTGGGTCTACAAAGTGAACCACTTAAGTTCAGAATGAATGCAACAGGTACAAAAGCAACAATAGGTTCCACATGGAAGACTACATGCTTTATTAGAAAGCTTTTAAAATGGTCAATACTTTTTGGATGGTTTCCTAGAAGCTTTCTCTCCAACAAGTGGCAAGTGGTCATTAGCCTTCACATCACAGGATCACAATAAGCAATTAGACAGCCAATCATAGCACAGCACACGTTTGTTGTGGATTGCATAATGCTTGTAATTGTGCACAAAAGGTTAAGACAAATCAGGTGGGCTTTAGGCTCTAAAGCATTCCTCAAGAATTCTAGTGCATCAGCAATTCTCAAGTAAACCAGTTTGAACCTGCAGTGACGCTCGTCTGAAATTGTTCACCTGCTCCACCATGCAGTCATTCAAACCAATGGAGGACATTCCACAGGTTGGTAGAAACTAAATAGTAATAAATTAATCAAATTACAAATATACAATAGACGACTCCGAGAGATGTTGGTACTTAATCAGACCTACAGTCCACATTGATAGATTTTACGAAAGTTCAAACGGTGCAGACATTGGCATTCACACATCCAGTACATGATGGAATCAAAACTACAAAGCCAAGAGTGGTCTTAATTTCGGTATTCCACTGAGAATAAAAAAATCTAAATGGTGTGGAAGTTAACATGTTCAGAGAAAACAGATGACACAACCCTGTAACTCCACTTCAACAGACTTCCTGCCCTTGATTATGGGTTCCTTTCAGACAACCAACCGAAAATATCTCAACACCGCCAACCTGACATGGGCAAACCTGCTCATTACAAATTGTAAAACATGAGCTGTTGATGTGCTGGTTTCTAATATTAGCCTGTCAATCAAATACGCAGACTTCGATGATGACGCAAACCCATAGTGAAGGCCAAGTATAATTTCATTTCACGCTCAAAAAAAAAAAATATTGCACAGGAAAAAGGCCAACACAATAAAAATCTCAATAGAACAGATTGCTAACCTTTGATTAAAACCGGTACCATTGCTGATCTGTCTTGACAACCCCCTCAGACTTCCTCGTAAACAATAAATAATTAAGTGGCATGCAAATTACATGTCCATTACATATGCATGAGAAACCCGGTGATGGGATGGACCCCATCAGAAACCAATTTCAAAACAATTAACATGAATTATTTAAGAGAAAATGGCATCATAACATTTGGATTTACTGAACCAGAAAAATGGCAGTACGAATGGTTCAATAAGCCACCTACAATGATAAATCCAACCCATAAATGTCAAATCTTTATCGCAAAACCACTGACCTGTCTTCAGGGTTTACCAGAGTCTTGCAATAACTATTTTTCCATAGTTATGCCATCGTCAAAGTAAAAACACATGTGCTGACATCAGTGTTTGGCTTACGGCAAAGCATGTTTAGCGCCAACCAAAAGGAAATAAGGGCCCACACACCTAATTTATGTCAAGACTGATTTCCTTAAGTCCTTTACTCGTATATAGACAGGGAGTAAATATGACTCCATCACCCTTTTACAGAACGTTACCATGTCCATCATCAGCCAAACTGAGATTAAGGTTTAGTGGAAATGGAATTTAAATTGCACAATGCAAATATGGAGTAGTCTTAGAAAAACAACCCACAATTTAATTTGTGTTTAGCAAGATAGAACATTGTGTCATGCATTACTAAAAGTTACAATTGTAGTATTTTTTGTTTTATATGATTCCAGAATGTTCATATTACTATTATTCTAGCAGAAATGATGGTTGCTATGATAAGTTTTTGAAAAGGATGAGCCTTTAACTCCTTTTAGAGAACAAGCTATGAACAGAAGCACATCTCCCTCTTTCCCAGGAACGCTGGCTAATTTAAGGTCCATTTAAGTCCAAATTACCTTGACCTGGTTTTAGATTTCAGGCCCTGATACAAACCTTCTTCTGCTTAGATCAGATATGTAGTATCCTACAGCGCTCTAGTTAAATCTTTCAGTAATATGAAAATTTTCAGGGATTTAAACCAATTTCTGTCAGGAATTTAAAGCCACAGTTCAAAATAAAACACTTTCTGTGACTTTTGTCTGCATTTGTCTTATGGAGTTCTGGAGAAAGAAAAAAAAAAACAGGTTTATCTCGGTATACTAAATAAACTTGGCAAAGATAGCAGATTTGATATTGGCAGTTCTCCAATAAGAGTAGATGCACAACACAAGCTATCTTTTTAATATGCACAATACAGCTAGCCAAAGAAGACTGGGCTGACTCGCAACATAGAGAAAGATGAACAAAGGTTCACAATAATGCAAAGAATCCCAAGGAGTGTTTCTTTGAATATCTACACCAGATATCAGCTCTGACATGCCAACTGTATGGCTTAACACACAGCTGGGAATGTAAGGATTCACAATGCATGCTGAGATAACCACGTTGTAGTAGTCTGAGTGATGAAAGAGTTGTAAAAAGAATGGAATTCTAACAAAAATTCTGTCATTTACTCCCTTTGTGTTGTACCTTTCTATTTTCCACATACAAATTATATTATAAACCAAGTTTTCTAATAACAATGCCTACAGAAGAATCACTTGTTTAAAAGACACTTATGATACATACTCAAAAAGTGCATTGTTAATAAAATGTTATGCATGTCTTACATAAGGTTTTTCATCAGTTTCTGCAATCAGACCACACATGGTCATCCAAGAGACATCACCACTTCTACAAAGATTTAAATTCAATTTAGTCTCACAACCACTTTTGTAGACACTTATATTTCCATGTTGTGTTCATTTTTATTTAACTTAACCAATTACCACATGAGTACAGAATAATCTCACAGAAATATTTACTGCAAATACTCAACTTAATTAATTAAGGGAGTCTGGAGTAAAAACGTTATTAAGCGTGTTATTAAACGTGTCATTTTCAGATTTAGCACCATTTACTACACAGAGATTAAAATAACTAAGAAACTATGCAAATAGCTGCCATTAGAGCAGAATGATTAACTTTAATTTCATTATGATGTGATTAAATCATCTGCAAAAATGAAAGCAATTCTGATGAGCTAGTCAGTGAACTAAGACAAACTATAGTAAATGCAGCTGCATCAGAAAGCATGTAGAGGATGAAGATTTACTACAGATTACAAAACCGGCTTTACTGACAAAATGCGCATGACAAATCGCCTTCGATTAATTGGTTAGCACTATAAGTATGGATACCTTGCTTTAAATGATCCTGTGTTTGGTCAGTAGGTGAAAACTAGCTGATCTTGTGACTGATTGAACGTTTTCAATCACATTAGATTGAATGAGATTGAATGAGCTTTGAAAGAGTCTCATGCTGTGTTCACAGCCGATGTGGAAGAAGAACAAGCGCGAGTGATTTACATGTTAATAAATCACAAAGGTGCGAATAGACATCCTGCAGCGCGATACATGGGAATTGAGCGTTGTGTGCGTTTGATGCCCAAACCTATTCGCGCCGCGTTAACCAATCAGAAGCTTGCTCTTGTGGGTGCGTGATTATGACGATGCGCCTGTTGTTGGTGTCCCGGGGGAAAATCCTCCTGCACACACTAACAACAGTTCATCAAACTGGGCTTGGCTCAGTCACCAGGTAGACAGAAGCCCTGCCCATTACGCGAATCCGCATCTGTTGCGTAGTGAATTTGATGCGCGAATGAAGCGGATTTGATGAGCGAATGAAGCAGATTTTGACGTGTGATTGAAGAGAGTAAACTCAAATGTTCATGCGGCTATTTACCCGCGATTTATCCGCACATTCCGCTGGTGTAAACACAGCTTAAGGGGGCTCTCACCTGTAGATTAATTGTTTTGTTCTGAAACAGGGATTAAAAATGTTGCACTTTGTTCTTGTTCCTCATCATGGCTAATGCGGATGTGCACCTCTCGAAAAATGTAACTAGATATCGCAACAACGCATAGCACAAGCTCTGTGATTGGTCAGATTGGTAGCAGTGACGAGTGTGGGCGGTGCTGAGAGCTGAGAGCCCAATGGAGCGATTGTTTACCAGTGTCAAGTCCCATGAAGGATCTCCGGATGGAGACTTTTGTTTTGCGTTTACCTTATGATTAATTTTTATTGCAAGTCCGGAGAGAGTTTTAGCTATTTGTACATTAAGGTAGTGTTAAGAAAAGAAAAAAAACACCAGCGAAGAAACTTGACAAAGAGGAACATAAAATCCTACTGGAAGCTACATGTTTTGGAAGTGTTATTGCAGAAAAACACAAACAGCACGCAGAAGTATAAATGCACAGCATAAACCAGCCTTAAGGGATAAACAGTTCTCGTTAATAGTTCAGCATGCTTTCACCTTTGTATTTGACAAGAAACGCACATTTACTGGTAGGAACGTTATACCACCCTACTCATAATTCTCATTCATATAGCCATACATCCTATTACATATCCATAATACACGAGGCTGGTTTGTTAGCTAGTTGGATCATATTGCCTTCTCACTACAATCAATCTGCTCCAGAGTACGTTTTAATCAAGCAAAGACCACCTCATTCAGACGATCTTGGACTGATTGTTTCGGCACAGATAAGAGCGCAATTGCTGGATTCACATATGCCGAACGAACCGCGAACGAACAAGGGAAAAGCACCAGCTTCCGAATAAAATGTCTAGGTGTGAAAGCACCCTAAAAGTGGGCAACAGCAAAACATTTTATACAACATTTTCAACGGTATTTAGATTCATTCACTTGAGATCTGATTAACAGCATCTTAATGTTAGCAATGAAATCTTATATATAAAAATAACCTGTAAAAATAAAAAAGTTCTCAACAAGGAAGTGAATATGCAGAATATATTCATGGAATAATAACTTTGTGTTCCACATAAGCCAGAAGTCATGCAGGTTTTGACTGACATAAAGGTCAGCAAATGACGACAATTTTCATTAAAATACAGTCCTAGATGTCAAATATAAATTCAAGTGGCAACATTTCCTTGAGCTGCTGTGCCTCCTGATCTGTCATATCAGTTATCATACCATCTTTATGAATCACCTGTTAACAAGCCTGATGCAAATATTGTTGAACACAGAAAAAATGCGACAGACTCATGCAACCAGATACAGTCTGGCACCTCTGTCACAGACTGACACTTTTTTTTTTTTAAATGAACCTAAGGAAAGTATTGTATTGCATTAACTATGCCTCATCATATGATTCTGTTCGTGACGCCGTGAAGAAATGAGTAAAACGGTGTGCCTGGAGGTGGAGGCTGTTTTGGCTGGGGGTGTAAGTGACAGCTGAGGAATTCTGGGTCTGCCATGGTTTCCAATGAGAGACACGACAGGAATGCAGGCACAGGACGACACAGCCACAACCCTTCCCTCCCGACACACACGAGTGCATATCTTCACCTACCTCCTTACTGAAACCCATATAAAAGCCTGACCTCACCGATGACAGCACTGCAGACAATTCCACCAATGCCGTAAATGACACGTTTCGGACCTAAAGGTTGCCGCCAGACGGCACTTCCATTCCAGGTCAAAGAGACTGCAAAATTATGCGTGCGTAATTCATTCGCATGATTAATATCACACTTACGAAAACCTAGTCCTTGGAAAACATTAAGGAACAGTCTTGCAGACACCAACGCTTTAAGCCTCAAGCGTAATCTGCAGTTTCTCGCCTCTATTTGCATACCGCCTCCACAAAGTTGTTGAGCCACTAGAAATTTAGCCTTTTTTTTTCTTCAAGTGGTTAACTGCAATGATTATATACATGAAAGATGCACCATATTTCTGTCAACACTCTTATCTGGGAGAAGATTGTAAAAGCATGTTAATCTAGGTCAAATTTCAACCTCAAACTGGGAAAAAATGGCTCAAAGATGAAAAGGGGTTAGAAGCAGTTTTACTATAAAAAAAAAAAGACAAAAAAAGTTGAAAACTGTTCGATCACTATATTTTTAATTGATTAACAGAAGAAAACAGTCATTTAATGACATTGAAAAGGCTGCAAGTACAACACTGTATCACCAAAAAACAAATTAACTGAACTCTTTTCATAGACATATTTAATGTATTTATACATGTATAATGTAGGACAATAATTATAAAGCATGTTCATGACAAGCTTTGCAAGATTCACTCATTTATTGATAGTTTCCCATTTTTAAAAAACTTTTTTTTTTTTGCATTTGCACAACAGGCACAGGAAATAAGGGCAAAAAAAGAGGAAGGACATCACAATGTGATGCAAGCCAGATTCAAACTGCTATTGCAGTGTGATCACATTTGTCAGATTAAAACAAACCCTACTGCAGTTTATATTAGTAAGCATACATTCTGCCAACCAAACACTGGTGTACACCATACAAGACTACCGAGATCTATGAAAACAATCATCATAAGAGCCTTAAAATTTTTGGGGTTCGTATCTTAGATTACAGACTTAAAATGACCAGAGACCTCATGTATCAACGCTGTGTACGCACAAAAACTTTGCGTACGTCACGTTTGGATTTACTAACGATGAAATGAACGTGAGAATGTGCATTTGTCCACACCAACTTCATGTCTGGCGTACGTGCATTTCTTGTGTGTGTTTGTTTTATTTCCATTGGCGACTCCTAGAGGCAACTGTGTTAAATTGTACACAACAAAGTATCTTTGAGCCGTGCAATGGCAGCTGTATGAGACGGGATCATCCACATTTCTAGCAGGTATATAAGGTTTCCATACCATGCAGTTGACCGGCCAAACATTAAAGCGCAATTTGCAGCCATTGGCGGTTTTCCCAATGTAATCGGAGCAATTGACTGCATGCACATTGCTATAAAGGCGCCATCTGAATTTGCAGACATGAATGGGAAACATTTCCATTCAATATATGTGCAAATAGTATGTGATGCTCATATGCGCTTAACATAATACACACACTTATTAATGATTCCTACTTGTAATCCTCGTGATGAAGAGTATGCAAAATCAGATATGTAGTGGGGGAAAAACAAATAAATCCATCAGACACTGGATTCAAACCGAGTTCATGATCGCTAATGTCAAAATATGTTGCCATGCGCTTCACGAGCTACGCCACTCACGCTACCGTTTACCGCTCTTTTTAGTTTTACCACTTTTTAAAATTTTACACCTTTACATCGGACCATTTCTTTTTTTAATTTACTCATTGTGCGACGTTCAGACCCAACTGCGTTAACTGCGATAGCTTAATTCTCCCACACAATTTTTTTTTCTTTTGCTATTAATTCTGGAGGACAAACTTGCAAATAACACCGTTTTTCTCTGGTTTACCTAGGAGCACCTACAATTCACATTCTGTTCAAAGTGTCTCTTTCAGCTTGCTTTTGCCATTACTTTTTCGTTTGGTTTTGCCAAAGTAGAGTCATTAGCATATTCATATGGGGGAGGAGGCAGGGAGGGGTTTTGCGCTCGTGCATGTGCACTCAGTTTCACTTTAATTCGCATGCACAAGGAGAATATGTATGGGATTCTGCGTACGCAGTGTTTCATACATCTGAATTTTTTACTGCTCATGCACATTTACAGCTTTGAGCGTACGCAATGTTTTAGTATGAATTCAACACAAGTCTTCGTACATGAGGCCCCAGGACATATTGTATGACTTTCTTTTTTTTGGACTAAAAGAGAAAGCAAGAGACATAGACTACATGTGAACATAATGCAGGTTGCAATATCCATGTGCAAAACCAAATAAGCCATGGCATTCAAACAAAATGACTGACTCAGAATATTAATCCACACTCTTTAAATGAACAACAAGCAACATAAGCCAAGGCCAGATTTCTTAACTATGAGATTGAGCAGTGCAGAATGTGGGTTGACTGGCTGCTAAAGTTAGCGTTCTTGCACTCGCCTGCAGGCCAGTCTGCACGTGATATATATAACCCCAGCCGTAGAGCTACGACAGTCACTGGAACCAGCACACTCCGTCCCTCCCTGGATAAACACAGCAGCGCGCTGAAAGTGAGGTCACTACCTGTCCCAGCAAAGATGAGATGAAACCGTCCCAATTGGGGACAAATGGCATGAGCTCATTTTAGTCCCTTACACATGAATGGGATGAATCAAAAAAATCTCAACTGTGCATCAAGTTCTGCCAATAAAATGAAAAAGAACAATACATACATTAGTTTGTGCGAGTAAAAAAAACAATAAAAACCTAATTGTGGCTCCATCGCAACATTGCCGTGAGTAAACTACTTCGTAGGGGACACAGATGTCCATTTCCTGTTTCTAGAGTATGCGTGTGACATTGGAGATCTGCTCGGAGAGCCTAAGGCGAGCAAAACATTGAACCAAGGTAAATGAATGTATATAACACCACATGACTCCAATCCTTTATATCTCAAAGTCAAGCTTAGGATTGTAAACTGGCTTTGAGTGCAACTCTAAAGTTACATAAAAGGGAATGGTTTAAAAAGGTCTGCAGTGCACAAATACGGTCATGCATTTAAATAAGAGAACGTAATAAAAGTGTAATTAATCATTCTGAGTAACATTCAGCTTGTTAAATCCTCGGCTTTGTCTAGTGGTGTGTAGGGCTGTAAATTGAATGCTTCATCACAATATGCTGTGACACTGATTCTCTTTGCCAGCAATACAACATTTGCCCATTGCCTTGATAAAATTTGATTAAATTAGAGGTCTTCAATCGATTTTATCTGCTTATTATCCCAGCACTACTAATGTAACCTAAATAAAAGATGGACATTTAATTCAATGTAAAATTGCAAATACTGTTTCCCATTTCGCACATAAAAGCCCATGAGATCATCAAATGTTTGATGATATCCCTAGTCAGGCAATAAGAAATAAATATACAGTGAGAAAAATCTTGCGAGCTGACTGTACTCTTTAAACTGCATAAATATAGTACTCCTAAAGCCTGGTTTATACTTCTGCGTCAAGTGATCGACGTCACCCATGGCACATGCAGTGTGTGTAGCTGTGCATTTATATTTCTGCGCGCTTTTTGTGTTACTCTGCAATAACACTTCCGAAACGCCAGCTGGCAGTAGCTGTTTATGTTCCTCTGTGTCGAGTTTCTTTGCAGGTGTTTTGTTTTTTCTGAATGCTTCCTTAAATGTACAACTGGTTTAAACTTGCATGTTTTGAGGCAGTAATCGGCGGACGTGCAACAACTTTAACCATGAGGTAAACACAAAAACAACAGCCTCCATCGGGAGCTCCTTCGTGGGACTCCACACTTGTAAAAACTCACTGCATCAGGTTTGCGCAGCTCTCGCCTCCGCCCACACTCATCAGCGCTACAAAGCTGACCAATCACAGAGCTTGTGCTACGCATAGCTGCGTCGTTTAGTTACAGTTTTTGAGAGGTGCTTGTTAGCGACGCCAACAGCCATGGCGAGGGCTATGCGTCCACACGTAGGCTGCGCTGAAGCATACGTTTTGCGCTTGAACCTTCTGCGAAATTTGATAGACATAAACATATATGGTCTAAGACAACGGTCTTTCTGAGAAAAACATAACTATCCTATCTTTCTCTATGATTTGCAAAAGCCGCCCACTAAAATGTCATCAACTGTAACAAAACTTCCTTAAAAAAATTGGTAAGGTATATTTAAATCAAGAAACAGTCAATTAATGATGTATTAAAAGACTTTATGTAAGGATCAGAACAAAAATACGAATAAATCGTGATGTTAAATTTTTAGACCATCACTAGCCTGCAAACCAATTAGTTTAACTAATTTGTCCAAAAAAATTTAAATAATTACAATTTAAAACAATTCAGCTTGGTCCATTAGTCTTAAATAGATTTCAAAAGGGCAAAATAGGCACGTTTCATTTTTACACAAGTAAAAATGTCATTCAGTGTGTGTTGACATTTTAGTTTCACAAAAGTTTGAAATATGCAATTTCACAGTGCAAACACCAAACTGTCTTGGACCCATAGATTTACTCTATAATAAAATATCAGATACATTTTATAGGCTGTATATCACATCAATCAAATGATTAATATTATTTACTGACTCACTCATATCAATGAAGTGTTAAACCTCTAGTACAATGCAAGGGCTGTGCAATATGAATATATTGTGTGTAAAAAAAGAGTCTTTTTCCATATTATGCTCTGTCGATTGTGTTGTGATGTTAAAAATTACAGTTTTTGGTAATAGTAATATTTTTTCATGATCACAATCATAATCACCATTATGAAGTGCATGCAGGCAAAAACAGGATGAATTTGCAAGCTTGAAAGTTCAATGTTTACATTTGGCATCTTTTTTAGCAATATGGTATGCTGGGCTTGTGACCATTAGCTTTTGAAAAGCGATTTGTATTCATTTCATATTTCTACATTCTCCAATATTTGTCCTAAAGTTCGAAATGAACTAGGGAAAAAAATCACATATGAATGAGTTCATTTTTGAGCATACTTTATAATGTAAAAAAGAAATAGAGTCCTTTCTATGTGGTCAATATAAGGATTGGTTTGTCACATCCCTGAGCCTTATTATGTACCGGTTTCCAAATGTTAGCTTCAGACTTTTATAAAGAATAAAACTATATCCTTCCTCATATTCTAAACCTCAACTGTATAAAAAAATGAACTACAACATTATTTATATAAAATACTATTCTGTAAAGGCTAAAGAAATGAATACAGAGTTATATAAATAATTGGATCAGTATAGCATCGGCAGATTATGCTGGAAAAAAGCTGCAAACATAAAATCTGACAAGAAAAGACAAAAATAAGATTCTCACCCATTCAAAAAGTAATTTTAATAATCTTTCCTGATGATCCTGCAAGTCACATAAAATGACAATATTAACTGCAGTTTATTATTTACAAAATAAAGACACCTGTGCTTTACTTTTGCGGCCACATGCAAAAGTTCTCATTTCGCATTGACGCAATCATATAAAAAGCAAGTCATTTTTACAGAGCACCCAGATGCACATCATTTATATACAAAATGCCTTCAGCACAACTAAACGCGTGCGTCTTTAATAGCGTGTTTAAAAACAAATACCATTCGCTATGAACTCACTGCCGGCCGGTCACATGCTAAAACTCTCCGCTGCCTCACACGTCCACATACATAAACACACGGAGCAGACCCAATAGAGAAAAAGAGCCTCTCCAGTCATCGGTAGGTCTCAAGAGCTGCATCCAAATTCTTTCCTCCCCCTGCCTGAACACCGGCCCAAAAAAAGGCAAGTGCTTTTAAACGCATGAGCCTGTACAGACAACCTCCTGCAGTCACTTACAGCCACATCAAACTCTCTGCGGTGCTTTACAATCTTCTATCCAGCTCAAATACTGTGACACTTGTGGAGCTAACAACTACTGAATATATTTGTGATGTCAAGCTTAATTCTAAAAGCTTAGATAATATGCATGAGACGATAACGGTTTTCAAGGTATACGGCGGTTTGGAAAAGTCAAGGTTTTACAATTACCAAAATTTTCTGCTATACCGTTCCTAGGGTATATGTAAGATTTTTATTTACTTTTTGTAAAGAATTCTGTGATTTTAAAAACAAATGAAGACAGCAGAAGTCAAGGATTCATTTGAATTATTCAGCCTGACATGTTTACTGCTCCAAAATATTTGAAATGTTTGTGAAAATAAAATATATTGTCTTCAAAAGTTTTTTACCCAGACATTTAAAAAGAACATATATTAGAGCAGTGATCACAATACTGTGAAACCGTGATATCTTTATCCAAGGTTATCATAACGTCAGAAACTTAACTCATACCAGCCCATGACTATAAGCTAATTTGAATTTCAACAAGAGGGCTAAGTAATGTTTACATCAGACCGTGAACATGTTGATTGCGCCAGCAATGCTCAAATATGTAGTTTAGATAGTTTAGAATACGTTAGAATTACGACCAAATCAGGGTCATAGTAGTCAATGTTTTTATGTTAACCTTATTTACATACATTTCTAAACAAATTCATATAGCTGACTGACTATTAAGAACTGCCACTAACAAACATCCATCTTTTATGCATAGTTTCACAAAAATCAGTGGCATGTTATAAACTGAGCAACGAAACTAATGCGACACATATCATTAAAGATATTTACAGTCTAGCTAAGAATTCTGTATTTTAAAGTGACGGTTTACTAACAATGAAAATTGGGATTGGTAAACTTAAACAGTTTTAGAACTGACAGCAATGTCAGTCATTGTATGAAAAAAGATGCATTGAAGAGTAGTGGTGATTAGTGTAATTGTGCCAGTAACACAAAAAAAAGTTGTTTAAATACAAAAGCTCACAAAGAGAAAATACAAACATTAACTTGTAAATATGATCCATCTAGGGTCGTAAATTCAGCCTTTTAATATCACCCTCATTTACATTGACTCAAATTCAGCTGTAAACACGCAGACTTTCATCTTTCTTCGTCAGAAAAACAAGTTTGCTCAAAAATTAGCAGCAAGTTGAACAGCTACACGGTCTTAGAAACAACGTAGTAAAGTGACAGTTCATCCAAACAATGAATAACAATTGGTGTAACTTCATCAAGACAATTTTAGTTCCAAACTTTATATCCTTGTTATTGCACCTGTATATCTTGAGGTGAGTATTAATAACCGACGGCGTCGCTGCCTTCACTGTATGGATATGATGTCATATAAATGAATGGAGCTGTCAGTCACCTAACCCTCATTTTCTGTGTTACAAAAAGCAAAAATAAAATCGGTTTGGAACAACATGAAAGCTAGCAAAGCATCACAACATTTTACTTCTTAACTTCTTTACAATTATTAATTCTGCAATCAGTCTAGTTTTATAATATTCGACCTTTCACACTGAAGTCAAGTTGGACAGAGTTTTTCCTCCATAAACGCAACATTTTGGGTCAATAATCTGCAACGCAACATACGTGTCAACTGGAAAGCCTCTCTCCCAAATACACAACCGTGCTAACTGGTTGCTATGCACTTATGTAGCATAATTTCAATGGTGACCAGCGCATCAAAACACATTTACAAGTCGGCTCCTTAAATTTACATTAAACACAACTCATACACATTCATTAATAAGTTTATCCATGAGTTAATAACCTGTAAAATTACTGACACATAAAACTCTATGATCTGAGCGGCTAACAAGCTAACCAGCAGCTAACACATACACACAAACACCCTAGAATCAACCCGACAGTCATTTCCCCCCCTTCACACACTCATTTGCACATATGTTATTATTCTAAGATGCCCGAACCAGCACGGAGCACATAAAAAACAAATATCCATTTCGATCACTGTCCGATTAGCTTCAGCGGCTACGCGGTTCCGCAAAACGGCCCGACGAAGATGGTGATGATGATGATGGTGGTGGAGGTGTCGAACTGAGTAAACACAACCCAAAATGCACAGGTCGTCCTCACACACAGGCCAGTCCGTAACGCAACGCTCTTCTTACCTGGTGCAGAGCGGTGAGCCCGTCCACATTGGCGTAGTTGATGTCGGCGCCGCGATCGAGCATTCGCAGCACCTCCTCCGTGTCTCCGCTCGAGCAGGCGGCCAGAAACACGGCGCCATCGTCGAACTTCACCTTCGTCTTCTTCTTCTTCAGGAGGGGCGGCTCGAGGTCCGTCTCCGAGCCTATCCAGCGCTTTAACTGCTCGTTCCGCTTCTGCTTGGCGTCCGCCATCTTCATCCCCTCGAGCCTGGCGCTTCTTATCTGTCTCGGATGGAAGATATACTTTATACTGCCACTATCCCGACTCGGCGCGCTGGGGCGTGGGAGGGGACGGTACGGTACGAAAGAGAGGGGGGTGACTGGTGGTGAACAAACCTGGTTACGTCGAGATATCGCGAGAATGTGCGACGTCACAGCTCCGGATCTGCAGCATGACGTCATCTTTATGGGGCAATACCATACAGTCTTTGGGCAATTATTACATTCTCTTATGTGAAGTAGAACATAGGAGAATGATTAATTGGCTTGTTTTGACGGAGAAATTTCATATATTTCTTTACATCAGAATTGTATTATTTATATTTTATGTGTTTTCCCTCTCTCTTCTTTCTGTTTATCCTAAATGGATGTTGTGTAAAGGATTGTGTAAGTTTACTGTATGTTTTACATTGTTGTATCAAGGGCATGGAATTGGCATGGACGGAGGGGACATATCCCACACCAATAACTGAAATGTCCCCACCAATAATTGAATTGCCTTCAAAATAAATAAATGCTTTGTCACCCCTTACTAACCGTGCTTAAAGAGTTAAATCCATAGACATGTATAATAGATAACAGGGATAAAATGGTTACATTTCATCTTGTTTTTTTAACTATATTTTTTATATGAAAGTGTATTTAATGTTTAATGTTGTGCTTCTATTTTAGATGTGACTTTTTAACATTCTGTAAGGGGTCTACAGATGAAAAATTTTGGCACATTTTACAGTAATGTTTATTAATGTGCATTGACCCTGTAAACAAATAAACTAAACTAAAAATACATCTCTAAATTTCTGTACATTCATACCTCCTCAAAGCCAGATTACAGTAAAATCATGTCAATTGACTTTTGCCGAATAGGACGTGCTTCATTAAATGTTATTTGTATTATTAAGTGTTTTAATGTTTTTACAAGCATGAAACAGAATTTGTGCTGTTTTGAAATTCTACTGTTCAATATAAAACATGAAAACATGCTTTCTTAAAATCACTAAAACTGAGTTATCTGCAGTGGTGGACAGAGTACTGAAAAATCAGTAGTGCATTTAGTGGACTTTCTATATTTGTTTGTTCCTTCCAACCTTCCATTGTTTGTTTGTCCTGTCCTTCTTTCATTTATTTGTTTATTCCTTCCTTCCTTCATTATTTGGGTCCTTCCTTTGTTCCTTCCTTCATTAGGTCATTTATTAATTTGTTCGTTACTTCCTTCCTTTCTTAGTATGTTCAGTTCTTCCTTGAATCCTTACTTCATTCATTTGGTTATTTGTTTGTTCGTTTTTTGTTCCTTTTTTCATTATGTCCTCTGTTCTGTCCTTCCTTCATTCATTTGTTCGTTCCTTTCTTCATTCATTTGGTCCTTTCTTCGTTCTTCCCTTAATTTGTTCGCTCTTTCATTCGTTCTTTCATTCATAATTTTTGTTCCTTCCTTCATTACGTCCTCTGTTCTGTCCTTCATTCATTTGTTCGTTCCTTTCTTTATTCATTAGGTTCTTTCTTCGTTCTTCCCTTAATTTGTTCGCTCATTCATTCGTTCTTTCATTCATAATTTTTGTTCCTTATTTCATTAGGTCCTTTGTTCATTCATTCGTTTCTTCCATCCTTCCTTACTTTCCTTTAGTCCTTCCTTGAATCCTTCATTCATTCATTTGGTCCTTCCTTCGTTCTGTCCTTCCTTCCATTTTTCATTTGTTCCATTTAGTGATTGTTTAAGGCTGTTTGGTGATTTTAGTCACCATACAGTTAACATCCTTTTTTTTTTTTTACAGTCAACATCTATTTGCTCATCAGTGACATCCAGTCTATCAAAAGTCTGTGCGTCAATATGTGTAAAGATTTTGAACACTTTCTTGGACATGTTTAATGCTTCCAAAAGGTTTGCTGCATTTATAAAGCACCCATGTGTTGATGTTGTTCAGTATCATGCGATTTACTTTCTATGTGCGATTTGATTGGACAGGAATCACAGGACTGATTTTTCTACTTTAGCCAATCACCATACACAAGAAATAAATAAAGTAGTGATTGCAGATTGAAGGAAAGTAGTGGAGTAAAAGTACAGATACTGCACTAAAAATGTACTCAAGGAAAAGTAAAAGTACAAATTTTTTAAACTACTTAATA
The DNA here is from genome assembly GCF_052040795.2 of Danio rerio. Classification (NCBI taxonomy): domain Eukaryota; kingdom Metazoa; phylum Chordata; class Actinopteri; order Cypriniformes; family Danionidae; genus Danio; species Danio rerio. Next base: position 22,148,423 of record NC_141024.2, read on the forward strand.
AATTACAATTCCTGGGAAAAATATATATATGAAATAAGGGTAAAATATTACAAAACATATTATTTTCTAGCCTACATATATATATATATATATATATATATATATATATATATATATATATATATATATATATATATATATATATATATATATATATATATATATAAACCATACTCTCATGCCTTCTTCCTCTCAGGGGGCTTTTTCAGTTTATTCGTGACAAATTGCTTTTGTATAATGTTATCATTGTTAGCAGTATTATTTATTATATCCATAATTATATTTGTTTTATTAAAAACAAGCTTAGATTTGTCCACCTGTCAGGTTTTAGACCATATGGGGCATAGCATGTGTATTTGGATATAACTTCGTTCACACTTCGTTATTATTGTGAATTTATTCGTTTGCTGGAAATTAAAACTGAATTTAGAAATAGTTCTAAAACAAATCTTTGTGCTTAACAAACGAAATTAATTATTTATAGGCTAATTGATGTCTGTGCGTACAAGGTTTCCCTATCCACGAGAGCGAAAGTGAAAGTAGATAATGAGAGGCCTTATCTCTCATTCTCGCGCTGCAGATGCTCTGTTTAACTGTTTTCTTGCTAGTGAAACACTCAGTTTTTCCATTTACAAAGTCATCATGTAAATAGCAAATGCACCATGGCGCAACGCAACTGGATCTTAAAGGGAATGGGAGATGAAACTCTGATTGGTTTATTCTCAAAGCACACCTATAACTCATTAAGAGAATAAGCTCAACCCTTTTAGACTATGCGCCATGACGCAAAGCAGATTTTTCCGTCCTTATATTAGCAAAAGTGGATTATGACAAGCCCTGAATGCGTTTGTGCCCTGCGCTTCGCACTTTGCGCAAAGATCGTCAAAATAGAGCCGTTAGTGTTTTTTATTATTTATTTTTCAAAAAAAGAACATTATAGAAAAATACATTAAAATTAATAATAACAGCTTTAACTGCCCCTTGTATTTAAACCATATAAAAAACTTTAATATTTTTGTATTTATATTAGCTTTATGTATTATAGTTACAATATACAAGCTATTATACACTGTAAAACCCAAAAAGTTAAGGTAACTCAAATGGTTTGAGGAAACCAATTGCAACAAACCATTTTTGATTGCAACAACCAAGTTCAAAAACTAATCCTAATGAGTACTGTGAACAGTTGAGTAAAAGAAGCAATTTGAGCACATTAAAACCCAACAGAGTGCTGAAAACCCGAAACTCCGTTTGAGAAAACCAATTGCTATTGGAATTAAAAAATGAATCTACATGCGTACTGTAAACTTAATTAACTCATTACCTTTAACAATGAGTTTAAAACTCTTTTCAGATGAGTAGAATTAACTTTCATAAAATTTTGAGTTAACTACACTCATTTTATCTGATAAAGTTGACTGTTGGGTTCTAAAGTGTAGTGGTGTTTTTTATTATGCTTGTGAGGAATAATTGATTGATGACAAGGCGTTCAATTATTAGAAAAATACTGCACACCTGAGGTGGTAATGCAGCCTCAACATGAAGTACTAGCCGTTACACCTCTGTTTTCAAAGAATTCAATGAACCAGAGTCAATTATTTTACTTACACTACAGTAACCACACCTAAAGGCACTGTTCTGATGTTGTACTTTAGGATATTTGTCAGATTCTTACTCATCTCTTCCTTTTGTTTTGTTTTGATTTTTGACAGTTGTAGGCTGATATCGTCAGGCCACCGGAAAATGTCCTGGTGCTCCCTTTGGCCAGCCCTCCCCTGTTTATGGCCCACGCTCTCTTCTTGATTCGGTTGAGATTACGTCAAACATAGAATAACATTGCATATTTCACAGAACCTTTAAACCAAAACCTGCATGAAACTACCTCAGCTGTGTGTTTTTCTGGAAATAATTCTACACTGTAGAATGTCCTCAGCCAATCAGAACTAAGCATTCAACAGCCTGTAGTCGGCACAGTGGCTCAGTGGTTAGCACTGTCACAGTCTCGGCTGGGTCAGTTGGCATCTCTGGGTGCTCCGGTGTATTGAAATAGGTGAATTGAATAAACTAAATTGTCTGTAGTGTATGAATGTGTGTAATGAATATGTATGGGTGTTTCCCAGTACTGGGTTGTGTCTGGAAGGGCATCCACTATATAAAACATATGCTGGAATAGTTGGCGGTTCATTCCACTAACCTCTGATAAATCAGCCCGTATATAAGTTGTATATAAGATAAAATAGGTATTTTCAAAATTTTAAATTGTGGAATCGATATAATTTATAGTTATACTAAAATTATAAACACATGTCCACTCTTTTACACTCTATTTTAATTTGTTTCTAAAGCAATTTGACGTTATATATATATATATATATATATATATATATATATATATATATATATATATATAATTTTTTTTTTAACACCTGATTTCCTAATCTTTATCAATAACCTGATCATTTGTGGACAGTAAAAATGATTGGAAGTGGATGTAAAAATTCGAAAGTAAAAATGTGGAAAAAGTGGAAATAAAAATTGCATAACAATATCAAAACAGTATTTTACTTCTTGAATATTTAATGTGCCTGTATGAGTCAATTCATCATTCTTTTTACCTTTTTTATAGCTTATTTATCTTTTCTATTGCCTTTGTTTTGCCTTAAATTAAATATTTTATTTTACATGCAAAAATATATTGTTTTCAACCAATTTTCGGTAGTTCAATATATCTGAAAAAATTTCAATTTTGACCTTGAGATAAATGATTCTTTATATACAGTTAAAGACAGAATTATTAGCCCTCCTTAGAATTTTATTTATTTATTTTATATATTTCCCAAATGCTGTTTAACAGGGTGAGGAAATTTTCACAGAATGTCTGATAATGTTTTTTGCTTCTGGAGAAAGTTTTATTTGTTTTATTTAGGCCAGAATAAAAACAGTTTTTAATTTAGTAAAAACCATTTTAAGGTCAAAATTATTAGCCCTTTTCTGCAATTTTTTTTCGATAGTCTACAGAACAAACCATCATTATACAATAACTTGCCTAATTACCCTAACCTGCCTAGTTAACCTAATTAACCTAGTTAAGCCTTTAAATGTCACTTTAAGCTGTATAGAAGTGTCTTGAAAAATATGTATAAGTAAAATATTATTTACTGTCATCATAGCAAAGATAAAATAAATCAGTTATTAGAAATTAATTATTAAAACTATGTTTAGAAATGTGTTGAAAAAATCTTCTCTCCGTTAAACAAAAATTAAGGAAAAAAATAAACAGGGGGGGCGAATAAATCAGGGGGGTTAATAATTCGGATCTTCAACTGTTTATAATGGTGAGAATATTTCAAACTGAAATAAACAAAAAGAGAGAAAATGCAAAACAAGTTGACTCATAAAGGCTTGTAAAATCTACTGGTGGTCCGGTGAAGAGTGTTATTTTTCGTTTGGCTCTGTGGTTGGTTATTGTTGGCACAGGCCTATGTGTGTGGGGTTTGTGCAGGTTGCTGGTAGTTCAGATGTTTGCCCTTACTTTCGCTAACTGTAATCATCATGATGAGGTTTATGTCTTGAACGGCAATAAGTGTCAGGGTAATTGGCGATTCATTTAAGCAGGAGATGATCCAGGTGTACAGAAGCTCATCATGTCACAAGGACTGAGTGTAAAACTTGTGTCAGGGATTTTTATGGTACACAATGGCTTTATGTCTGGTTGAAATCTGCACTTCTTTATCCTTCAATCAGCTACAAGACACAGGATGCGAAAAATGTTAATATAAATATTACTCATAGAACTTTTATGGAAGAATTTAAAATATATGCTAAATAAATGATAATAAAGAAGGGAAAATCAGATATTAAATATAGTGGATTTAAAACTTCAAAAGTGTAATTATGAAAACAAAATGTAATTAAATATAACATTAAATGCAACTTACTTAAAAACAATAATATATATACTGGATATTTTGACTTCCAGAGGGAAGATATTCTTATGCAGGTGACAATGCATCATGCAAATATATAGAAATATATTTCACTAAAATAGTTAGGAAATTACAAAAACATTCCTTGTGCAGTTTTTTTTTCCATTAAAAAAGGCCATTCAGTCCAAATATATTTGATATAATTATATTGAATTAAATTATGTAATACACTCAAAAAAAAACATCTGTATTTTTACGGTTTATTTCCAAATATTTGGACTGAATGGCTTTTTTAATGGACAAAACTGTACAAAGAATGTTTTTGTAATTTCCTAATTATTTTACTGAAATATATTTCTAAATGCAAATAATAATTTAAATTCTGGCTATGTTTTTGAAAATGTGAAAAATATTTTTAGTCATCTGAAAAGTGGTATACGAGCATTTAAAGGAGACCTGTTGTGCCCCCTTTTAATGTAAAAAAAGTCTCTGATGTCCATAAAGCGTGTGAGTGAGCGAAGTTTCAGCTCAAAAACCTCACAAATAATGTTTTATAATTATTTGAATTTGACCCTTTTAGAGGCTTTGACCTAAAATGTGACGTTTTAGTAACTGTTAGTTAAAATTCAACTGAGACTGTGCTCTTTTCATAAATGGGCGGAGCTACAAACACCTGTGTATCACCATAGTGGCAGATTCAAAACAGGACTAACGTCATATCTTTGAAAAACTGAAAATGTGAAAAGAAGTGTCTCAGAAGAAGGCAGAGTATGGAGACTAAAGTGTTCATTTGTGCATCTAAAACTGCACATTTATAATCCTCTTAGTCGCTGACATTATCTTCACCAGGTGAAAAGTCTAATGGCGGATGGCTGCTTTTCATTCAGGGCTGTTAATGCTAATGAGGGAGAGATAGTCATTAATGGGTGGGACTTTTCCTCTCTGATGACACGTTCAAAGAGAGAACGTCAATCAGTGTTTTTGCAGACTGTTTTTATGAAGTGTAATTATTTTAAAAACATTGTATTAATATTTAGCATTAGAGGCTGGCTATATTCACACACTGTTGCCACAGAACTGTGTTTAAACCCCTTATAAAAGTGATTTTTGCATAATAGGCCCCCTTTAAGATAAATAAAGCAATAGATTGCCTTTGCTACTGCGCTCTTAGCAAACTCAAATGCACCCCATAGTTCTGGCCCTGCAGACTTTTCGAGACAGGAGTTTAACTTTAATAGATTTCAGCACAATCAGTGCATGAATCAGCTGCTGGCGAGTGTGTGTGTGTGTGTGTGTGTGTGTGTGTGTGTGTGTGTGTGTGTGTGTGTGTGTGTGTGTGTGTGTGTCTGTTGATCTTTAGAGTTGATTAGAAAATCATCTCTGGGCCAGAAACTCATGCCAAAAAACACTGTCAGTGGGCGCTGGAGACGTCAAGTCCATTAGATTTACTGGTGCACAAAAATCAAGCGGCCATTCGAGAACCACGAGGAGCCATGTCTGTGATGTCAGTCATTACAACTGAACATAAATTACCCATAATTCAATATCGGTCATATTATAACAATTTTGAGCAGACTCATTCAAGATGAACAGGTTCACGGAGTTAAAGGGAGAGTTCACTCAAATATGAAAACCTACTCCAAGCCTTTATGAATTTCTTTCTTTTGTTGAACACCATCTATTCTGAAGAATTTTGCCATTCTGTAGCCACTGATATTCATAGTGGGAAAGAAAATACTTTGGTAGTCTATATAGCTACCAACGTTCTTTAAAATATATAATTTTTTTGTTCAACAGAAGTCTGCATGAACCAGACATTGCTGAGACTTTTATTTCAGTATGTTGATGCGCTTCCAACTAAAATGGAATATTAAGTAGGGGGCGGGGCTTTCTTTTTGCGCATAATTCTCTTGTAGCAAACTAACGGAGAGAGGGGCTTGGTTAAGAATATTGTGGCTGAAGCTGTCAAACTGGCGTCAACAGAGAAATACTACCACGAAGGACTTGGATTGATTGACAAAAACAAACTTTTATTTTTTTCAATGGTATTAACTTGATGGCTTGATTGTTCATTTAAAATTTGACAATGTGCACTAGCAAAATAAACACCGTCAATGTGGATTTCACGCAGACATTAAACAGGAGTATTAAAGACAGAATTTTCATTTTTGGGTGAACTTTCCTTTTAAAGATAGTTACACATGAAAAATAGGCTCATGTTTTGTTTTAGCGGTGAGACAAATTCCTTTAAATTTAAGAGTTAACTTTATACAACAAAATTTCTCATTGTTTCCAGTTAGCAGTCAAATAAAAGAGCGATTGGGCTGATTTAAACCCACACAATGAGAGAAGTTGGCCTGTGTAGTGGAGCAGGTGGAGAACTCAACTGTGATGTCCATCTGTAGGTGCTGCTCTGCCAATCTTCACCATCCTTAGGATTACAATCCGTCAGCTAAGATTAAAGGGAATATTCTGGTTTTCAAAAACATCAAGTAGAAGACCCAGTGGGCACCTTGATGTACCTAAAAAAAACAAATAATGCAAATCATTATGATATCAATTGACTATCAAAATGATGGTGGTCTAAAAGGCATCAATGGCTGATGGTCAAAACAAGTCAATGTGTGCATGTCAAACGAATGTCAAGGTTTTGACAATCAAATATGGCTTCGGTTGTGTGTGTGTGTGTGTGTGTGTGTGTGTGTATAAATATATAGATAAACCTTCAATCTATGGTGTAAAGTAACAGATTACAACTACTCAAATTACGTTAATAAAGTAGGTTTTCTCAGGAATTGTACTTTTAAAAAGTGTACTTTTACTTTCACTTGAGTACATTTTCAGTGCTGTATTGGTACTTTTTACTTTTCTCTTTTCCTTCAACCTGCAGTCACTACTTTATTTTTTGCCTTGTCTATGGTGACTGGCCAAAGTTTCAGTCTTATGATTCCCATCCAATCAAATTGCATCATACAGAACAACCTCAAGACACAGAAGACACTAAGGGCCCTATCATACACCCGGCGCAGTGTGGCGCAAGGCGTGACGCAGTAGTCTTTTGGTAGTTTAAGCTTGGCGCAAGAGTCCTTTTGAGGCGTTGCGCTACGCTGTTTAAATAGCAAATGCATTAGTGCTCATTTGTGTGCCCATAGGCGTTCTGGTCTAAAAAGAAAGGCGTTCAGAGGCGGACCGCTGGCGCGTTGCTATTTTGAGAAACTATAATAGATTTTTCATTAGACCAAAACTAAATAATAAAATAATAATAAATAATAAAAACTTTCATTAATAGGAATTAATCTGCCATGTTTTTGAACTGTGCAAAGCTGTAGCTGCTTAATTTGGTCTACTATGCTACAGTATTTCAGTCCTGGATATTATGGTGGTAGTTGGAGAGACAATTTTTTTCTGAGGGGGTACTTGGTGAAAATAGTTTGAGAACCACTGCACTACAGAATATTACGTTTACACACATTCACAATTTCCATGTAAATGCATCAACCTTTTACAGTGCAATGCTCACTACTCACTACTCTTGAGTAGATCCAAAAGGGCTATACTCTACTTGCACTACATTTTGGGGTAAGTGATGGTACTTTTTCCACCAATGCCAGGCCCAGGCCACTTAACTGGCTGCACCTTTTTAGCTGAATTAAAAAAATAAGAATAATATAATAGATTTTATCTATAACGATAAAATCTATAATGAATTGCCTGCATTTTTAAAACAGTCTACACAAATTTAACTTTTTGTTAAAGCATTTAAAAAGTACACTTTGAAAAAAACAACAACTAATAAAACTTGTGAAAATTAATGTTTTTTAGTACACTTGTTCAAGTTCAGATGCAGTACTAAAATATATGTTGAAAGGGTATTTTCAATGTATAACTTCAAACGTACAATGCATATTATTGGCATATAACACATAATGCCTCTACAATCCAGTTCTATGAATCTGAGTCTTCCGTTATCCACGCACTTATTAATGATTCCATACTGTCTCCCTCCTCTCCCTGTATTTTCCAATAGTATCTGGATGCAGCCTTTATGATACAAGCTGAGATTGCAGAGATGCAATGTCAGACACAATGCACTCAATGGAGCTAGTGACATCACTGTGACTGGTAGGATTTGGGAAGCCCATTCAAAAGCATTGCATGTAGCTCAGGTTGCATCTCCACCAAGTCTGCAGCCAGACCCCTCTTGTATTTTCTCTAACATTAGTCTCCTCTTGATGAAAATTAGGCAGACAGCATAGATCAACTTGATTATAAAGAGGTGTGCTCTTAGCACATAAATGCACTAAACAGACACTTGTTGGCATTTTTCCCCCCAAGTGTGCACAAGCCCCTGGGCCATAATGCCCATAATGGTTAGTCCGGCCCTGACCTCTGCCTTCTAATATTTTTCAAAAACCTAAATGAAAAAAAATGTGAATAATAACACAAACTATGTCAACTTATCTCTAAAAAGTATAGAAGTTTAACAATAGCAATAATTTAAACACCATCTAACAAAATCAAATGTTCCCTGTCGCATTCAGCATTATTTTAAAATTCAGTTTCAGTTCACTCTAAGTTTGACATTTACTGTGTACACGGTATATGCAGGAATCTTAATTTTAATACCTTTTTAAGACTTTAAGATCTTTTCAGAGTATTTTAAGACCTCATCGCCACTTCAAGTTCTAATCAATATTAATATTTTATAAACAGTTGTTAATAAACGGTTGTAGTTAAATAAATCAATGGAGCACAACCACGCACCAGAACTCAGATAAGCTTGAAGAAGAAAAAAAGCTTGAAAGAATAAATTATGCTGTTGTTTTCAGCTTTAGCCACTGTTTAAACTTGTTTTTCTCCAACCAGGAGTACGCAAACTTACATTTTCCCATTTTGCCTTCTGTTTTGCTCTATGGTTTTGCTACATGTAGAGAGCGTCACATCACCTTCCCGCGTTTGTCACAAATTAGGTCACAAATTAGGAGGTTGGCCGGACACACCCTGGCCCGAACCAATCGCATGGATTGAGCACATCATTGTTAGTATTAGAAGGAAATAATAAATTTATTTATGCTTTTTTGGAGTCAAACTCTTTTGACAACACTTGTAAACAATCAAAATTTGAGACCTCGTAAAATGCAATTAAGACTTTTTAATAACTTTTAAGGCCTTAATTGATTCATAATTGATTTCTCAATTTTAAATACTTTTTAAGACCCTGCGGACACCCTGGTGTGTCAATCCAGTTTAAGGAAAATGAATGGAAAATACTTGGAATGTACCCGCAGGTCTGTAATATCTTCACACATGCCTGTAGACAGAACATGTAGAATGACATTTCCATTTTCACAAAACTGTTTATGTGGGTTACACAAAAACATTAACATCATTCCCAAAAACAACCAGTAAAACCTGTTGTTTGTTTGTTTGTTTTAGACACCCAAAATGCCAAGTGTAAAAGACTGTCAGTGCGTGCAAAAAAAATTGTGTAGTAATCAACATTATGCCACCCTTATGCTGTTGACTAAACTTAGCTCTTGAATATCTTTTAAGACATCCAGCAAGGTGAGTTCATCTGTTGGCATGTCATCGTATTTTCTTCATAACCACACTGACCGGCTCATATTATTGCCTCATTTTATCATCAGATGACCCAACAATCTCTTGCTCCACGCATCGTTGGGTGTATCACCTTACCAGTTTGTGGACTGTATTTACGTAACTGGCTGATTAATCAGCAGTATCTGGGAGTAGGTCTGATGTTTAACTAACAGAGCTCTGGATTTGATTGTTTACTTGTGTGTTGACTCACCAAATGATTCAAAGTCAAAATACAGAACAGCCATTTAAGTCAAACAATATCATGCAAACAGCTCCCAGGGTTCACACTTTTTTGATGAATGATGAGAGAATTACAGAGAAAGAGTGACTTAAATAACTGCTCATTACAACCGAGGTATGCAGAAGACAATCTCTGAACGCACAACGCATCCAACCTTGAGACGGAAGACCACACCGGGTGCCACTTCTGTCAGCTAAGAACAGGAAACTGAGCCTAAAATTCACACAGACTCACTACAATTGGACAATAGAACATTGGAAAAAAATTGCCTGGTCTGATGAGTCTCGATTTCTGCTGTGACATTCGCATACCTGACAACATTTCCGGGGAGTCTCCTGTAAATCAGACCCACCTCCCAGTTTGTCATTTCTCCCAGAAAACTCCTAGAATTTTACCCCTGGTCCTCCGTTATTAACGAGTAACAACCCCGGATCACCGACTATTCACATGGCAGCCGGTGGATGGTGGACAGACCAGGCACCACTTCCAGTCGCTCTGCACCAACCACCACTTTTTGGTTTTTGCAGCCCCTGTAAAGTCTCTGAACTCTCTTCCCTCCAGGTATACATTCGGATGGTAGGGTCAGAATTTGGCATCAACAACATGAAAGCATGGACCCTTCCTGCCTTGTATCAACGGTTCAGGCTGGTGGTGGTGCTGTAATGGTGTGGGGGATATTCTCCTGGCACACTTTGGGTCCATTAGTACCAACTAAGCATCAGGTCAATGCCACAGCCTACCTGAGTATTGTTGCTGACCATGTTCATCCCTTTATGACCACTGTGTAAGAATCTTCTGATGCTACTTGCAGCAGGATAACACGCCATGTCATAAAGCGTGAACCTGTAGCAATTTCATGATGCTATCATGTCAATATGGACTAAAATCTCGGAGGAATATTTCCATTACCTTGTTGAATATTTATCACAAAGGATTAAGGCAGTTCTGAAGGCAAAATGGGGTCCAACCCAGTACTAGTAAGGTGTCCCTAAAAAAGTAGCTGGTAAGTGTATTTATAATGCATATAAATCTTTCTAATTGTTAGTCTGTTTTCCGACTGTTGTGTGTAGCTTTCTTGTAACACAGCTTTAAAAAGCTGAATACATTGTAAATACAGCCTCATGGCTCTTTGTTTAGCATGCAGCTGTGTTTTCCAGTCACATCACTGTCACTTAGATTACACTCTGAAACTGTTTTTGTCTGGGGTAAACATTGTTTGATGGTGTATTTGAGTTCTCTCAAAAACTTTCCTCCACTGATTGACTTTAAAACCTAATAAAACTTTTACTTTGGAGAACATTTGCTAATGTTGTGGGATCTGCATAGCCATTAACGAAGAACTTTTATGAGCAGTGCTGGTTAAAGCAAATATCTGTATTAATATTGTTTATACTTGCAAGTTATATTTTCCCTAATGTGCTTTAAACTATAACTCACCACACACCGTATGTGACTTAATAATCCCTCAAATCATCAGGATTTTCTGCTATTACTTACAAAATAATGAGAAAGTAAGACTAAAGGTATTTGCCCACTGAAGTCTGAAAGTTTTGTATGTGTTTTTGCGTATTCATACCTGAAAAACAACAGACCATCTTGCACACAGTTTGATGCGCATTAATTAATACATTATAAAAGAATAGCACAACAAATAGATTGTAGTTGATTCAAGCAGTGATCCTCTAAAAAAGGAAACATGAAATATTAAAGGAAATACTGTAGAACTCTAGCATCTGCCTAACAATGCCATACGAACCAGAAAGGCCCTAACAAATAGATGATTACAAGAAGCATACAGAATCATGCTAAGAAAGATTTAGAACAGCAACAAGAACACTCATATTAACATAAGAAATGTGTATGAACCACCTAGCGAGAGTGTTGGGGAAACTTACTTTGAAAGAAATACATTACAATATTGAGTTACATCCAAAAAATAACTAGTTGTGTTACTGGATTACTTTTTTGGAAAGTAATGCATTACGTTACTTTTGAGTTAAGTTTGCTTAACGTTTATTACCTGGCTGAGGCTTGATCTCTTTCGCAACTTGCAGGGCTTTTTTCTTGGGGAGCTCTGCAATTAACAACACACTGTATAACCTTAATTTAACTTAAAAAAATAATAATAATGTAGGTTAATGTTATCTTGTGAGAACTTCCTGAGCTCTGAGCTAAACATTCCAATTGATGAAAGTTTAAAGGGCCATGAAACTCCCCTCTTTCACTTAAAGTGTTTCAGTTGAAGTCTGGAGCACTGTGAGCAGGAGTGGGGGTGACAGGCAGAGCAGGAGAAAAGGAAGGGTTTTTGTCAGTTGGCTCACCAGTTCAAGATGAAAAAAATTCGATACAAAATGTGGGGAGATGCATAATTTTATAGTTTACTAAGTTAAAATGCAATAAATAAACAGTAAGTAAACTAATGTGGTTACATATATGATAAGCTGTTTTTAATTTCATTTAATACACACCCACAATTTGTTATATCATTATAAAGATAATCATGTATATATAAACGCAGTACAGCAGGTCTCTTTCCCTATCTATTCCAACCATTAGCCTTGCCGGTAATCTGGAGGATTTTAAACATGTGCGAACACAGCATCACTGATATAGGTGATGTGTCTGAATGGTAACAAACTCAACTGAAAAAGACAATTCTCCAATTCTCGTACAGCTCTCGCGACAAAAATGCTTGCTGCACACAAATAGCTTGGCTGTATCAGTGGCCCTGACAGAATTGCGGAGAAAGCCATGCAACAAACTCCGTGGATCATGGAAACAAACACATACAAGCCTTCATGAGTCATACAGTCTCATAGCTTGGCAGGTCTGTGGTCTGTCTATATTAGTCTGTCATCAGAAATCAGTCATGAATAATTAAGAAGTAGGGTCTTCTCATAGGATAAGAAAACTCAGCTCTGAATGATAATGAGAAACCGACGTGTCATCACTCCACTAGCAGATGCGCACTACGTCACAGATTTTGATCCTGCTGTCCGAAATTTATTTTAACACCAGAAGATGAAATTAGCTGACAAAAGCTTAAAATTATAAATTTTTCCCCACAGTAAAAGCTAACAGGTGCTAACGCTGTCTTAACTGATACTCAACACACACAAATCTATCAAAATCTCAAAAAAAGTACTCCAGGGTGTAGCTTTTGAACCTTTAAAGTTATGTGTTTGCTGCTTTGGTACTTTTTGTCTTATTAGTGAAGTAAAATCATTGCCCATTGAGACAATTCCCTTTTCCTTTTCTTCCATTTCTTTAGATTAATGAAAAAAAACTTCCATTGCAGAAATGTAAGGCTCTGCCATCTTGGTTAAATATTATTACTAACTTTTTAAAAAGTAATTTGTTGCATTACTCATTAATTAGAAAACTCATAATATTACATAACTAGTAATGGGTTTCCCCAACACTGCCTAGCAATGACTTACTATTCACCCAAACTCCTTTGTAGTCACATCTTTCGGTACCTTTATACACTTTTAACATATAACAACGTGCTAACAATCATCCACCATTGCCATAGCAAGCCAACAAAAATATATGGTTACTTCAGTAAACCTTAAATAATTTCTCATTGTGTCATCCATGTGTGGGAATTTTATTTTAATGATCTATTTTAATGATCTAAGTGCATGGTCTCGAAAACAGCGCAGGTGAACTGCATGTCTAAATCCACTTTTGCTATTTTAAGGACGGAAAATGTGACTTCAATCAGAGTCTCATATCCCATTTACTTAAAACGGTGGGCTCCCCGTGGCGGATTCACTATTTACATGACATAATTTTAAGTGGAAATATTGCTTCACTAGCAAGGAAACTGATCTGCCCATGCACAAGGTTAAAGTGTAACAGCAGACCATCTAAGGAACAAGCTGGAGGTGTGGGAAAAAAAACTAATGTTATGTTATATTTACATTAAGTATATATATATATATATATATATATATATATATATATATATATATATATATATATATATATATATATATATATATATATATATATATATATATATATATATACATACAGTATATAACACAATTAATATATATTCTAATATTGTGTCTATTCTATTCTAATATCTATTAGAATGTAATCATTTAATTTTTCATATTTAAATATATTTTCTGCCTTTAAATAATTAACTAATTTATTTTCCTTGGCCTAGTCCCTTTATTCATTAGGGGTCGCCACAGTGGAATGAACCGCCATCTTATCCAGCATATGTTTTATACAGTGGATGCCCTTGCAGCTGCAACCCATTACTAGTAAACACCCATACACACTCACACATATACACTACGACCAGTTTAGTTTATTAAATTCACCTATACCAGTCTTCGGACTGTGGGGGAAACCAGAGCATCCGGAGGAAACCGGAGCCAACATGCAAATTCCACACAAAAATACCAACTGACCCAACTGGGACTCTAACCAGCGACCTTCTTGCTGCGAGACGACAGTGCTAACCACTGAGCCACTGTGTAGCCCCATCTATTATAATTAAATCAGTTAATTATTCATATTTAAATGTATTTGTCTGCAGCTGTGCATCCCTGTGTGAGTAATAAGCAACATGCACACGTTTTGGACCCGCCTATCGTTTTGGACCCCAACTAATCAATAAAGAATACACTCTCTCTCTCTCTCTCTCTCTCTCTCTCTCTCTCTCTCTCTCTATATATATATATATATATATATATATATATATATATATATATATATATATATATATATATATATATATATATATATATATATATAATTTTTTTTCAATATATATATAACATTGAACCCCAAAGTCAATGTCACATAGTTTTATTTTATTTAACAAAGCGGTGTATTTCAGTTGCTTCAAAATAGCAATGCATCAACTTTGTGCCATACTGTGTGCCAACTATATCAAAAACACTTGCATCGTGCCTGGCACTGCATTGCGCTGGGTATATGATAGGCCCTGAAAACACCTCTGCCATTATGCTGTGTTCCTGTGCCACAATCTCAATTCGAACCGATCTGAGTGTTTCACTATAACTCCGATGGAAATACCCTGCCTTTGATCTTGTCAGGGATGTGAGAGCAATATGGCAATATGACACAAAGATGCCAACTCCATTTAAACCCTCCACGGATATAATGTCTGAAGGCACAACATTTAATCTTAATTATTTTATTTCCAATTAAGCCAACACACTGTATAGCTCTCCTAATAGAGGAACAACCTATATAACGAGCAAAGTTCACTTCTTATGTAAATGAATGTGTAGTTGCAAACAGTTCCTCCGATTCAAATGAATTCAGCCACTAAATCTATTTGATATACTGCATGTAAATCATCCACAGTTACACGTACAGGCATGGAAATCAGATGATCATTGTATTTATACATGTGCGTTGGCTTCAGTCAGTTACAGAAAGTTCTGCTTCTCACTATTAGCATCCCAATCTGGAAATGTCACATGTTACGACATCACAGCTGTGAGTTCAGCTGTCTGTTTGTTTGTCTGCATTTTTGGCTCAAGTTCCTCATCTCATTTCAGTTCAGTCTGGGTTGTATTCTCATATTTGAAACTCACTTTTCTATTTAATTCAGACACAATTTGCCCACAAGAAACTTTAGATGCATTTTTAGATGTGGGCACATTAGTAGAATGTCTATAGTCATAAGTGTCACACTCAAGTGACTTTTTAGTATGGTATTAGCATTATGGACTTGAACTCATAGCAAATTTAAGGAAAACATTTGCGCTATTGCTAATTCACAATCACATTGAATATGACTCAATGTTTCTGGAAAATATACAAATAGCAGTAAATGTGATCATTAACGTATCTATAGAATTAGGAAAAAAAATATTGTGCTAATGCAAGTTTGCAATGAAACTATAAACCAGTATTAAATTCTATTTAAATGGTCACACCAAAAAAAAAGGTAGACAAAATAAACCAAACATAGGTGGTGATTATGAAAAAAGCAGAAATTAGATTTTAAATCGTATTGGTCAATACAATAGTTAAACTTCAAAAGACAAGTTTAATGATCAGTAGGTGGCGTTTTTGAAAAAGCAGAATTCCTAAACCGATGCAGAATTCATAAAAATTCATAAATATTTGTCTTGGTGTTCAATAGCCTTTATATAACTTAAAGAGCCCCTATTATGGGTTTTTGAAAAGGATTTTCTATGCAGTGTGTAACACAGCACTGTGAATGAAAACATCCAGCTGATGGTTAAATCTGAAAGTGCAGCATGTTTAAAACTGTTGATTCTTTACCGAAATAGCTGACTCAGAGTTGAATAATTAAATCGAGTTGGGTTCGGATCTTTGCTTGAACGCATCGATGTTAATATGGTTCATCACCAAATAAGTACCGGTTCCGGTAAAATGTGAACACGCTTTCCCTTCAGGCACTAGCCGAGCTCGGGGGCATCACAGGACTGATCATGACACGAAGATGACGATCGCTGACAGATGGAGATTCGACTGCGAGGAATAAAGGGTTAAGGTTCATTTTCACAACAACACTACAGTATAGCCAACCATGTGCTTTGTTTGGTCCTGTCGTTTTTCTGATTTTTAATACAGTAACCTACGCTGCGGGATTCACTGGCTGTTTCCTATTAAAGGATGGAGTAGCAGAGACTATTGGGTGGGACTTTGTCAGTAATTGTCAAGGGGGTCACACTAGAAGCGCTGCTTGGCGACATGACACGTAGTGCCACGCAGCGGCATGCATTTCAGAATTCTAAACATAGGTTATTATCAGGGTACACACACCAGAGCCACAAGTCGGCGGCTGTCTGCGGCGCCTAGCCACGACTCAGAACACTGTTCATATTTCTTCCTGAATAGTTTCATGTTGATTATCGTGAGCGTCTGGTGTGCGATACTTTTAACTGTCATGTGTGTGCCGTGTTGCTGCTTTACAGTTCATATGGAGCAGCTTTTTCTTCCTCGATCCTAACATGTAATTGTAATTAAAATCATCTCGTTTTGTGTAGTTTGCAAAATATGTTTAATGGTGTCTAATACAGTAAGTTGTAATGGCCCCATGCGGTTTGTAATCACTTATCTATTATAGATCAGTGCTTGTACTGTATCTCTCAGGTTAAACATTTATGGGCTTTTCACATATTGTTTTCGAAAGCATGTTGAAAACATGACGCTTGCTTCTTCATTTAGAGATTTAAATGTGTTTCTGAACTCACGATCCTGTTGGCCACTATTAGCTGTTCCTTACACGTGGCATGGTCAATTTTCAAAATAGTTCAACTTTTGCCACTGTGTGGATTAATTCTGAATGCGTGTCGCTGTTATTATTTGGGGTTGGGTTTAAGAATATATGCTGGAGTTTAACTGCATTGCTTTACTGCATTCCTGCATTGGGCTCTCACATACTCTCTGGCTGCCACTTCATAGCCATAATGGGCATTTCTCTCTGTCTCACGCTGAACGCAGTTGACCAATCACAACAGACTGGGTCATCAGACAAATCAGCTCAGATTAGCTTCGCACTAAGGAGGGGTTTGGGAACAAGTGAATAGCTGAACGAATCATATAGGAGTCGCTGGGATAATTAAATAAAAACAAATGCATTTAAGACAATAAAAGTGTTTTTTGACCTTGCATACATATCAGCCTGTTGTTGAAGACCCCAAAACCAATATATGATCTTTTTTAATGCAAAATAGGGGCTATTTTCTACTATAGAGCTGAATGGATCTAAAAACAATTACTACATGAGCCTAGTATGGCATAGCACGATTACAAAACATTCTCGGCATGGAATTCTAGGCACGTTTAGGCAGCCGTGCTGGTAGAGAGTGTGTGTGCATGGCCACTCTGTTGCCAGTGTGCCAGTTTCTTCATAGCTGACTAAACAGAAGCATGTTATCATTATTTTTTTATTATTATTTAATGAAGCAAATTTGCAGTCCCAAAAACCGAAATGTCTGACCCTCATATTTATAGCTGTTTACATTACACTTGCATTACCAATGCAACACATATGTATTACATTGCAGAGTTAACTGAAGAAACTGAGAAACTATATTGAAGTGGCTAAGCAAACAGAAACATTCTGCGTAAAAGTGGAAAAGTAGCTAATTACATAATTGATGTTATTACATCCTACATCATGAATAGTACAAAACATGACAAAATCACAGCTCTAAGGCCATTTTATTACCCATCACTCACACACAGCTCTTCCAGAAACTCCTAAACCTCCTCAGATTTCTATAGTAAGATTATTTAATCATTTTCCTTCGGCTAAGTCATTTTATCAGGGGTCGCCACAGCAAAATGAACCACCAATTATTCCCGTATTTGTTTTACACAGTGATATATATATATATATATATATATATATATATATATATATATATATATATATATATATATATATATATATATAATTTTTTTTTTTTTTTTTTTTTTTTTTTAAATCAAGAACAGTTGGCAATCTTGCTTTGGCTTGAAAGACAACTGAAGATCTCAATAGCCAGACGTGCCACTGTATGCTATTGAGCTAATCTGTATGGAGCCATCAATGCTAACTGCTGTCCCATTGGCTAGACCTTTGCCAAAATGACCTCAGAGGCCGAGGGACAGCTAGAGCATGAGTGATTGAGTGATCAAACGTTGATCCCCACTCAGACAACAGCTGAGTCTTAGCCTAGGACAGAAATAGGGGCCCTTTCTTCACTTAGCAGCATTTAAAGCTAGTACAATTAATGACAGTCTCTACAGACTAAATAAACATTCATCGCCACCCAAATAGTCTGTAATTGACTGGCAACTTTCCATATGTGCTTTGAATGAAAGGCGATGCGGTCATGCCGCTGAAGCACCCTCTGAATTGGTAATTGGAACTACATTAGCGCCTATGCTAACACATGCTATGTTTATTCTACACACACGGTACAGTTTTGTGGCCTGCCGATTAAATAATCAAGCCCTACTGTGGATGTTATTTTATTGTTCATCAGCTGAATTTCAGGTAAATTCTAGTGTGGACTGATCCAGTGGTGTAAAGTATCAAATAACAAATACTCAAATTACTGTAATTGAGTAGTCTTTCCTCAGGAACTGTACTTTACTAAGTCGTTTTAAAATGTACTTACTTTCCCTAGATTACATTTTTAGGTCAGTTTCTGTGCTTTTTACTCCACTACTTTCCTTTATCCTGCAGTCACTACTTTATTTATTTATTTATTTTTTGTCTATGAGGATTGGCTGAGTAGAAAATCAGTCCTCTACAAATCAAATCACACATAGAAAGTAAATCGCACACATACTGACCTACTACCTTAACACATGGGTGCTTTATATGCAGCAAACCGCTTGAAAGAATTAAAAGTTTACAAGGATATATCCAAAATCTTTACATGCAGTGACCAAGAGACTGTTTAGATGCATGTCACTGATGAAAAGATGATTGATGCTACTGAATAATGACTGAAATCACCAAATTTACTTAACAAACAATCACTATATGCATGACAGAATGTTACGTTTACACATTCATGCACAAATTGCATGTCAATGACTTTTACAGCTTAATACTTACTCGCTACTCTTGAGTACTTTTAAAACAGCACATTTTTACCCATACTCTGAGTAATATTTACAACAAATACTTTTACTTTACTTGCACTACGTTTTTGGGCAAGTAATGGGCTTTTTTTACTTGTGTATGATTTTTCAGTACTCTTTCCACCATTGGACTGCTCATTATCTGAACAATGCACTGCCACCATTTTCAGACTATGTAAAGTTAAAGAAGAGTCAATTGCTAACAATGATTCAATAATAAAACAACTTTAAATTACTCAAATTATTGAGTTTTCAATACTATTAAATTTTTTTTCTCTTAAATGCTTGTCTGAATGATTCATAAATACACATTTATTAAGCCTAGTATTGAAACAGTTTGGATCACAGATGTTCTTCAATTTTGTCTATCTTAAACATGGGCAGTAAAGACCATTTGTGGTAAAAGGACATTTGCATTTGCAAGGTACACATGTAAATGGGTATTTTGAGCCGAATGTTCACAGACTTGTTCTCTAGACACCAGAGGCTTATATTACATGCAATTTGACCTTTTAAAATGTTCTCGCTTTAGTTACTGTTTTTGATATGCACATCCCTTTAGCATTAGAAATAAAGGCTGGGTGATATTGCAAAAAATTATTATGATATCATATCATTCAGTCTCAATAACTATTGAATATTTTTTAACAATCCATTTAGGAACTAGCATTTTTGTTTTTTGTTAAACCAATTTATGTTTAATGTTTAACAACATTACTAGGGCAAGTAGTTTTAATAGTCAAAAATATCTAATCTATATAATAAAATAAACGTAAGAGTTAAAGAGACTCTGAAAATGGGAAAAATAATGTTACAAAGTGTGTGCAGTGGTAAGGTGTAAATACTGAACAATCAAAGCAAATTTTGAGGTTTGATTAATAATGACACAGTGAACCTCAAACTCTGTCAACAAAACAAATTGTAATAATTAAATTTGAGCTTTCAAGTAAATGAACCAGCCATCATTTTTCAAATACACACTACAACATTACAAATTGTGTAGTTGAAGGACTACATTACCCCTATGCTAAAAACTCTTTCAGATGGGGAGCTAGTGGCTGGGATGCACAAGAAAAGAAACCAAAAAGCTACTATGGCAATAATCTTACATCCTTTTTTTATTTACAATCTCCTCACTGCTGCTAGCCACGGCGCTTATTTTGGCATGTGTTGTTATTCTGAGCTAAAGTTACAAGCGCGAGCTTTCCTTCACCATTTTCAATGTGCTTTGCACTCTCACTCCCCTGCTGTCTTACTGTAACTAGGTGACCATCAACCGTTTTCTCCAAGGATGACAAATGGACAAACCACTGCTGCAGCTCTGATTCAAGCTTTTGGAGAAAAGTGAAAAGCACTGCAGTGTTTGGATGCGCTGTGTTCGTCTAAGGTAGTTAATATGCCGTTATTACTGAAATGTGTATATTCCATACATTTGGTTAGTTCTACTTACATGAATTGCGGTGCACTTGCGTCATTTGGAAAAGTTCAGATGTATTTCAACTAGGTGTACCTGGAAAATGCTGTGTGTCACGTGCGTGCAACTTGCACACCATGTGCATGTTGTGCAAGTTGCAAATAAATTGGAGATGACAAACTTACACCCTTATTGGCATTGCTTCCAAAATGCAAGCTCAGCAGCCACAATTTAATAGAACTAGCGATTCATACCGAAACTTTATATCCAACTTTTTTTTTATCATTATTGAGAATAATGTACAGTCAATAAATACCAATATCGTTTTTATCACCCAGCCCCATTCAATATAACTGACCAATTTCAGTCCAAGCTAAAGAGTTAAAACGTGTGCTGTTAAAATAGGATGCAGTTAGCAACTATTTAGCTATAAACATCTGAATTCAATTTAAAAGGAATAGCCTCAATTTTCTTTTAGCCACCCTCATGTTGTTCCAAAGCTACAGTATGACTAAGGAAATTTGATAATGTGATTATAAATTGAGAAATTATCCACTAACCCACACAGTCAAATTCTTTGAGACAATGCTAATGCTATGCCTGAATTACATTAAGCATTCTGACACATTTCTGAATGTGGGGTGTATAATAAAAATCAAGCATGCATAGCTGGAAGTGTTTTCATTCATGTACTTCTATAAGGTATGCTTCAGGCCTAACTCTGCAGGCACACATTTTTCCCAAGGTGGCAAAAATAAAAGTAACAGTCTAAAATGCAGACATGGACATAATTACATTGTTTCATTGAGCTAGCTATAGTCTTTATCTTGACACAGCAGTAATAGTCTTGCAAATAGTCTTTTTAGGGTATAAAATGGAGGTTTTTGCTCCACAGCGTCTTTTCAGCAAGGCTGTTTTTGTCAGTGGATGATGGTGCAAACAACATTGACATGTAGTTCAGCACATTTCTGATGAGGAAGTACTTATGCCCACTCATTGCCATGGCTACTGTGGCTTACGTAACCACTTTGAGAGCACAGTGGGCAAAATGTGAACCAGCAGTCACATTTTCATTAGCAGTCATTGGTGGATTTACTTAAATGGTGCATGCAAAGACAGCAGCAATTTGCGAAATCTAATAAACTTCTACTTAACGCTGCCTTATATATCAACAATGGCCATTTTGCACATTAGTGTATTCCTGTGTTATCGGCTTGGGATGATAAGTGGCACCAGTGCAGGGTTTCAGTCTCTTTTGCTGAAGAGCTCTTGAGCTCCTCTGATTACTGCTACTTATTATCTCGAGGGAAGATAGGCGGCCATTTTTATGTATGTTTTGGTAAAAAGCTCCTTGCAGCATCAGTCGGTGTCTCTCGGTGGTCAGTGTGCATTAAAGCGCAAGATCAAGCTCACGTGTTGCTAATCAGGAAAATGCACAATGCTATATTGACATCGTTCTTTTCTCTTCAAAACAAACTGCTGTGTTTACGCTGACAAAATCAAGCTAAAATTTAAAAACAGTATCACAGAAAGGTTTCCTTCGGATGGTAAAGACCATCAAACTGTCATTTTTTGGTGATGGTTAATAAGCAATTGTTAGGGCTTTGCCATCTTTAGCAAGAAAATCGGCCTTAAAGGTGCCATAGAGTGCATTATTTATGTGTTCTTATGCTAAATTGTCCTCTAATATCTACATTATAGGTATGTAGCTTAGGTAAGTTTAAAAAAAGTTATCCAGAAATGATTTTCAATAGTTATTTAACACCAGAGAAATTACCCCCCAGAATGAAAAGCATGGTTTTTAGCTTATTTGTAATATGCTTATTTCATGCAGCCGCCATTTTCAAACATGAAAGCGAGGCTGTGGTGGGAAGAAACCCGGAAGTGTAGGATCATCACTGTAAACATTCCAACAACATGCTGTGGACTACAAACCTCCAGTTGTTGCTGCGATTTTAAAATGCAGATATAGTGTAAAAATTACTTTAATATTATTCAGTTAGGTTTAATTTAATCAATTAATAGGATATTAGACATTAAACAAAATCACAATGTCTTTAAGAGTGTCCTCCTAGGCTTCAGTTCATGGCACCAGGTAAACACTGTGGGGACGCTTCCCTGCTTCAGCCTATAACCCGGTGAGCGATAAAACAATACAGTCCTCTGTAGCACACCCTTATGTTGTTTGTAAACGTGTTGTCCTAGTACTGAAGTTTTATAAATTGTGCATACATTTAAGTGCTGCAGAGCATGTTCTTAAACACCGCTTATTTGTCATAGTATTCACCAATTCTCAACAGAAATGACTGTGATTGGCTGTGAAGGTCATCAGTTCACCGCTCGTCATTGAGTACAAACACAGATACACGGACACTGAAGCGTTTAAAGCTGCAAAGATCAGTCAATTGCTTGTCTGTGTTTGTACTCGGTGAAGTGTGGTGAACTGATGACCTTCACGGCCAATCACAGTCATTTCTGTTGAGCACTGGTGAGTACTATGACAAATCAGCGGTGTTGTGTTCAACAGCGCCTTCATTCATTCATTAATTTTCTTGTCGGCTTAGTTCCTTTATTAATCCGGGGTCGCCACAGCGGAATGAACTGCCAATTTTTTCCAGCTAGTTTTTACGCAGCGGATGCCCTTCCAGCCGCAACCCATTTCTGGGAAACATCCACACACACACTCATACAATAAGGACAGTTTAGCCCACCCAATTCACCTGTACCGCATGTTTTTGGACTGTGGGGGAAACCAGAGCACCCGGATGAAACCCATGTGAACGCAGGGAGAACATGCAAACTCCAGACAGAAACGCCAACTGAGCCGAGTCTCGAAGCAGCGACCCAGTGAACTTCTTGCTGTGAGGTGACAGCACTACCTACTGCACCACTGCTTCGACCTACAGCGCCTTAATGTTGGCAGGAAATTGATGTTTTTTTTTAGTTCAGTATTGAAATTCAGCATTGTGAAACGTTTAATATTCTGAAAGAATCAGTTCATTAACTTGGGTTTGATAAATGGCTTCTAAAATGTGTGCTTGGAAAAGAAAACGTTTCCTAACTAGTGCTAACTAGTGCCATTTTCCTTAACTTAGCTGAAAATGAGGTCTGATATCCCTTTTTATTTTCACTTTCCATTCAGAACTGACTCTTGGGTCACTTGGATAAATTTGTGTCACTTTCTCTTCGCTGATAAGATATCCACCCAGGTGCAAAACGTTCCTATGTGATTAAGGCAATCATTCTGAGTTTTTTTCTCACCGCAGCCTCGATTTTGCTTTTTAAATGGTGGCCGCAAGGAATCAGATAGTGGTGAATATTAATGAACTCTGCCCTCTCTCTCATGCACACACACGCACGCACACAGTGAGATACTCTGAAATACACACGTGCAAAATAATAATACTTACTGCATACTTTCTACTTAAATTTGAACAAACTAAGTATATGCCTTGTCAAATGGCAATAGTTTCATCTAAAGTGGAGAAATACACACACGACTGTACATCCAGATACAGCTCCAATGTAATCGCTTAATTTCCTGATGAATGGTGCGGGGCCTAATTACCAACACTGATGAGAGGAGGTGCACACTCTGACGCAACGGTGTCATGAAAACCACCTCTCACTTAACATCAGCAAAACCAAGGAGCTGGCGGTGGATTTCAAGAGAGAGAAAAGAGAACACGCTCCCATCACCATCAACAGGACACCAGGGTCAGCACTTTCAAGTTTCTTGGAGTCCACATCGCTGAAGATCTGACATGGACTGCTCGCAAAGATGCAGTGTTGAGAAAGGCACAACAATGTCTCTTCTTCCTCAGGTGGTTTAGGAGGTTTGGAATGAGCCCCAACGTTCATTCTACACCTGCATTGTGCAGAGCATCCTGACTGGCTGCATCACCCCTTGGTATAGAAAAAGCGCCAGCAGCAATCGCAAAGGTCTACATAGGGTTGTGTGACCTGCTGGCCACGTAGTAGAAGGTGAGCTTCCCTCTCTTCGGGACATCTACACCAAACGGTGCATAAGAAAAGCCAAGAGAATCATCAGTGACTCCAGCCACCCATGCCATGGACTCTTCTTTCTACTACCCTCAGGCAGACGGTTCTGCAGCATCCACTTACGCACCAGCCAACTGAGGGAAAGTTTCTTCCCACAGACTATCAGGCTAATGAACACTTCACACACCTCACACAAACTCTTTCCATACCCCTCACTGTATACCATCAAGATGTAGCATGCACAGAACTTTAACCGAATCCTTATATAAAACATTATTGCCTACAATAATTTTCCACCGACAGTCAAACTATGTGTACACTTTTTTGACTGTGTACTTGTCTATCTGTGTCTACATGTGTGTAATGTGTGTTTTTCTTTACGTATTTGTTGACTTTCACATATTTATTGTTGTTTACATATTTATTGTAAGCATTGCTGGTATATTGTTTTGTTTTTTAAGTACTCTGTATTTTGCACTGTCAGGAGCCAGCGCCTAAACTTTTTACTCATCATAGTACATGTGCTGCTGATGATGTGACAATAAAAGTGATTTCATTTAAAGAGGTTTACGTTAGAAGCAAGAGATTTATCTGTAGACACACAGACAACATTTAGTCAATAAAATATTGCAGAAAATGCATTAACATCTACATAAACATGAATTTTCTAAAGTTTATTACTATTCTTTCACTTGAGAAAATTCACATTAAGAGCTAAGAGATATGACACGATGCATAAACTTGCACTAATCACTTATAGTTAGCACTTCACTCATGAATCAGTTGCCTCATGAAAAATACATGCAATAAATTATACAAATATATGTTAAACTAACATAAACACATTTAAACAGACCATATGCCTCTTCGAGGTGGCGCTGAATAAATGTATAAACCATATATCCTGCATTTGGCATTTTTTTGCACTGTAAACAGATGATGGCCGCCTGCTTTATAGAAAGATCATTCACTCCTCCTGCCTCTTCCGTTTTAAAATTAAGAGTCCCACATGCTTATTAAGTTAAAAACAAGCTAAAAATAACATATATATATATATATATATATATATATATATATATATATATATATATATATATATATATATATATATATATATATATATATATATAGGGGGGAAATATCATTGTAGTAATGTCACTAGGAAACTTTGTAGCCAATCAAACGCAACCTCAGGTATGCATATTATTTATCCAGTGTGCAATGTAACAGTTGGTGTTTTGTTCCGATTGACCTGTTTATCACCAGGATTTTACAGGCACAGGATTTACATGGGAATAAAAAACACTGGAGTTTGAGGCTCACAATATGTCATTTCGATGAACTGAACTCTTATTATTCAGCTATGCCTAGATACACTGCAAAAAATGCTTTTCTTGCTTAGATTTTTTGTCTTGTTTCTAGTCTAAATATCTAAAATTTCTTATATCAAGAAGCATTTTCTAAACAAGCCAAACATATTGTCTTGTTTTGAGAAATAATATGCCAATATTAACTGAGTGCCAATGGCGTAAGCAAATAAATCTTGTTTTTTCTTTTGACGTAAGATTATTTTGCTT
Source organism: Danio rerio (assembly GCF_052040795.2). Lineage (NCBI taxonomy): Eukaryota > Metazoa > Chordata > Actinopteri > Cypriniformes > Danionidae > Danio > Danio rerio. The sequence goes on from NC_141024.2 coordinate 22,174,793, forward strand.
ACCCCATTGGCAGATTATTTTGCTTGTTTTAAGGAAAAACTCACTTAATATTGGCATATTATTTCTCAAAACAAGACAAGACGATACGTTTTGCTTGTCTAGAAAACTCTTCTTGATTTAGGAATTTTTTGATATTTGGACTAGAAACAAGACAAAAAATCTAAGTAAGAAAAGCATTTTTTGCAGTGTATATCCCAATTTTTATTCTAAGAAGCCTTTAAAAAGTGATGCTTTATAGACATTGGACTGTTTTCTAATTGAAAGCGACACTGCAGAGCTCACGCAATGCAATTATCAGATGCTTTTTTCATTGTTGTACTTGTTTTTACGATTTATTGGGAGAAGCACGTATCAAACACAGTGCACTAAACACAGTTCACAGCGGAATGGGCTGCTCAGGTACTTCAGTGAGAATGAGAAGAATGAAAAACAACTTTGCTGCGAGTATATTGGGTATTTATGATCTCTATGAGATGAAGAGAGTCAAGAGGTCAGTGCACAGGAAATGCATTCTCCTTCTCACAACCAGATGTCATTCTCTGTAACAAATCTCTTGTGTCAAACAGCTTACAATTACATGGTTTATTACCTCACAATGTTCTTGGCTACCCTGAAAAGAAATCTTATGTTTTATTTTTGTAAAATATTAAAAAAATGCTTAAAGGGATAGTTCACCCAAAAATGAAAATTCTGTCATCATTTTCTCACCCTCTACTTGTTCTAATCTTATGTTTCTGAAGAAAAATCTTGGAAACTTGTAATCATTGACCAATTTTTTCTTTAATGATGAATATCAGTGGTTACAAATTTCCAACATTCTTCGAAATATCTTCCTTAGTGTTTAACTGAAAAAAGACACCCATAAAGGTATGGAACCACATGAGCGTGAGTAAATGATGAGTTATTTTTAATTTTTGAATGAAACCATCCTTTTAAAAAGTTACATTTTCTTTAACATTATTTTAACACAAGATTACGCTCTTAATGTGTGTTTTGTATTTTTTATTTGTCAAATTCTTGGTCAAGTTTTAATGTGTATATAGCATAGTTTGGTCAACTTTCTCAATAAGCAGTTTAGAGTGTTTTGTTCCATAAGGTGGGAATAAAACTGTTAGAATGTTTGTTTTGGAAAGTTTTTCCAATGTCATTCTGACCACATTTCAATAAAAAAATTTACATAATGTTTAGTCCAGTAGATGAGATAATTATTGCTAGTTATAAAATTGGTGAGGGTGAGTAAACCAGATTTTTAAAAATTATTATTATTATTTTAAAAATGTATTTTCTAGTCCAGACCAAATGAACGCAAATAACAAAATTTTCAGTGTGACTAAAAAAAACTTTAAGGACGGTGCAATGATTTCATCATTTAATTAATTTGGCACAGAATATGCATCAGATGGTCAGACTATGTGTGTCTCATACTCTCTGTGGTTAGGTTAGTAGGTTAGTTGTTTGACTCAGAACCGCATGATTAGATTACAGTAGCAAACAGGAAACGTGTGCATGACTGTGCTGCATGACTTGGTGACAGCACTCCTACTGCAAATAGATATAAATAGAAGGAACTGTTCTTCCCTTACACTATGCCAGAGTTCCTGTACTTCTCATTGCAGAGCTGACTTTCTCTCACTCTTAACACAGCAGGACCAAGCTTACCTAGACCTCAGTAGTGGTAATTATTCAATTGTGGTCAAGTTAATGGGGAACCGTCAATATTATTATTACTCGTACCTATTTAACACTTTTAAAATGTTATAGGGTGTCACGGCAGTGCAGTGGGTAGCACAATCACCTCACAGCAAGAAGATTGCTGGTTCGAGCCCTGGCTGGATCAGTTGGCATTTCTGCGTGGAGTTTGCATGTTCTACCAGTGTTTGCGTGGGTTTTCTCCAGGTACTCTGGTTTCCCCCACAATCCAAAGACATAGGTAAAATGATTAAGCTAAATTGGCCTTTGAGTGTGTATGGGTGTTTTGCAGTGTTGGGCTGTGGCTGAAAAGGCATCCGCTGAGTAAGACATATGTTAGATAAGTTGGTTAATAAAGGGAATAATGCAAAAAGAAAATGAATGAATGAATGACAAAATGTTGGAAAAAAGGTAGCGATTGATTTGTTTAGTGTTTGTTTTTAATAGTATGATATAAATTGCTAACAACATTCTTCAAAATATCGTATTTGAGTTAAACTCAAGTTTAACTCAAAACAAGTTTAAACTCAGTTTGGAAAGGGTTTGGAACTACTTTTGGGTGAGTAAACTGCGAGTAAATTTCATTTTTGTATAAATTATTCCTTAAACGATTTGTCTATTTGATTTGTGATTAGTCTAGAGTTAGAACACAGCTAATTCTGGACTAAACTGACTTTGACCTAACAATTTTAGCAGCAGAGATCAAACTAAAAAGGCATATGTCAGAGTAAGTGTGTGCAAGGAAGTTTTGTGACAGAGTTTAAATATAGAGTCGCTTGGCTAAAGTGGGTCAAGGTTGGCTGTGAAGGAAATTGCACAGATATTCAAACTCAAAAAGATGAAGAAGCTAAATTAAACATAATAAACTACAAAGTAAGTTACATGTAATTTATATTTATTTAATTCTTCATGCGAGCAACAAAAAAAATGTCTACTTGGCTTAGACTGGGTCGTGTTTGGCATTTTTGATTTCAAAATAGTTTCAGCCTCAGACATCATGACCAAAGACCGTTCCTCTGAAAACCTGATGCATAAGGTACACAATACTGAATTTTACACTTCATTTAACATTCAAAAAGGTGTTTGTAAGCAGCTAGAAATAATATCGGCTAAGCAATTTGTCACCTTGTCAGATAGTGCTGCCTCCCATTTAAAATGTTGGTAGCAAATCTGGATGATGAAATATGCTACCCATCCTATTGTGCTACCGATGGAAAATTTGATATGAAGAAGTATGGTGCAAAGCTGTAATAACAGCCTAACCAACCACAATCCCTAACCCTAAACTTATAACTATTCAAATACAGTGGAGGTAGCACAAGAGGATGGGAAATTGTTGCTACCCGCACTATAAAAAATGGTTGATTTAAACAATAGAAAACTGTAAAAACGCTACAGTAAAATGATGTAACCTGGTTAACAGTAAGTGTTCTTAATATATACGGTGAATAACCATTTTCCATAAATTCCTTATGTTTCTTCTTTTTTGGGTGACATTACATTCATTCATTCATTCATTCATTCATTTTCTTCTCCCTTCATTAATCAGGGGTCACCACAGGAGAATGAACCGCCAACTTATCCAGCATATGTTTTACACAGCGGATGCACTTCCAGCTGCAACCCATCACTGGGAAACACCCATACACTTGCATTCACATTCATATACTACAGCCAATCTAGTTTACCCAATTCACCTATAGTGCATGTCTTTGGATTTGTGGGAGGAAACCGGAGCACACAGAGAAAACCTACGCAAGCACGAGGACAAGCAACCTACACATAGAAATGCCAACTGACCAAGGCTCGAATCAGCGACCATCTTGCTGTGAGGCAATTGTGCTACCCACTGCGCCACTATAACTACCCGGGTGACATTATAATGGTTTCTTGATTAGCTTTTTAGGTAACACTTTACAATAAGGTTCATTAGTTAATGCATTTACTAATGTGAACTTAACATGAACAACACTTGTACAGCATTTATTAATCATAATTAAACATTTACTAATGCATTGTTAACATCCAAGTCCATGCTTGTTAACATTAGTTAATGCACCATGAGTTAACATGAACTAACAATGAACTACTGTATTTTCATAAACTAACGTTAACTAACATGAACAAATACAGTAGTAGATGTATTGTTCATTGTTTGTTTATGTTAGTAAATGCATTAATTAACATTAACTAATGAACCTTATTGTAAAGTGTGACCGCTTTTTATATTAGTGTTAGGGCTCATTCACACTGAATGTATCTTTGCTTGTAAAAACACAAGACGCTGCTCTTATGAATGGGTTTTTAAAAAGTGCAGCATAGAGCGAGATCCATGTGACGTGATATTATGAACATTATGTAATAACGGACCCATTAGAAATAAATGTAAACAATATGTTATGATAAGCACTTCAAGATACATCATAATATAACTCCCCCACTGTGATATAAAGGTAAATAAATCAGTTGTCATGCCAACTTTCTACTATAAACAGAAGCCACCTCCAAGCTCTTCCCATTGGTCAACTCCTTTTGAACCTGACAATAGCTACGTTTTCATCCACATTTTGGACATGCGCACAAAAAAATTGGTTGATGGACACACCAAGATGCGCATAAACAACAAATGTGCATAACTGAGTAGGATAAACTTTTTATTCAATAAGATAAGATGCGCATAAACTACGATTGAAACACTTTCCACAAATTCCAGTATGTGCATTAAAAAAGGTCATGTGATTTTGTTATAAGATCATGTGATTATAAAAATGTGTGTGAATGGACAAACCAGCAGGCTGAGCACACTGTAAATCATCTGAAATGTAGTTTTGGTCATTCTAAAGCACCTTAACCATTTCAGTATTCGTTTTATTATTTTATTAATTACCTCTAGAATCAAGAGCGTCTGTGCTCTGTGTCTCACGCCTTCAAACGCCACCGCACGTTCACCGCGTGTCAGGGTTGCCTTGTAAGGTGCAAGCCATTTATTATTTTTACTGTGGATATTTGATGCCAGTAAGTCCTGAAGTGATGATTTTGTTCTCTTTGATTCATTAAATGGAAACGCTGCTTTATTCACATGTCTTTTATGAGATATTTCAGTTTTGCACATAAAGTTAATTCACATGTTTGAATGGAAACATAGCTAGTGATGAGCTGCATTGCATGTGAAAGTTGAACAACTTTCAACATGGCATGCATCTAAAAAAAGAGGGACACACAGGTCTGTCCAGAGCACGTTTACATTGAAAAACAATAGAAAAGTAGAGAGTTGCAGAGGAAAAACTCTTTATGTGTGAACAGCACCTTAGAGTTAGGGATAATGTTAGGGCAAGGTTTAGGTTAGTTTTCTAATTTTGATTAGAAATTATGTTAATTGCATTATCTTAGTTTTATAAGTGTTACCATGATGATGTTTACACTGAGGACCCTGTATATGGTTCTCTGCTTGTGGATAAGCAACTTTTGATGAGCATTAAATCATCACAACTTTCTCATCATTACATGCTTTTGGCTTTTGTTCTTATCTGTGTAACTAATGTACAATATGTAGATGTCCGTATATTTCAAAACAATGGTATATACTGTACAACGGAAAGTATTCAGACTCCCTTAAATTTTTCCCTTTTTGTTATTTTGCAGATATTTGCTAAAATAATTTAAGTTCTTTTTTCCTCATTAATGTACACACCCCAAATTTACAGAAAAACACAGAACTTTTGTCATTTTTGTAGATTTATTAAAAAGGGAAAAACTGAAATATCACATGGTCCTAAGTGTTTAGACCCTTTGCTCAGTGTTTAACACCCTTTTGATCTAATACAGCCATGAGTCTTTTTAGGAAAGATGCAAGATATACAGTTGAAGTCAGAATTATTAGCTGACCTTTGAATGTTTTTTTTTTTTTATATTTTCCAAATGATGTTTAACCAAGCAAGGAAATTTTTACAGTATGTCTGATAATATTTTTTCTTCTGGAGACAGTCTTATTTGTTTTATTTTGTCTAGAATAAAAGTTTAGTTCAGTTCAGAAAAAAAAACAATTTAAGGTCAAAATTATTAGCCCCTTTAAGCTAAATTTTAAACCATCATTATACAATAACTTGCCTAATTACCCTAGACTGCCTAGTTAACCTAATCAACCTAGTTAAGCCTTTAAATGTCACTTTAAGCTGTATAGAAGTGTCATGAACAACATCTAGTAAAATATTATTTACATTAAATATTATTTACTGTTTTCATATCCAAGATAAAATAAATCAGTTATTAGAAATGAATTATTACAACTATTATGTTTAGAAATGTGTTGAAAAAATGTTCTCTACGTTAAACAGAAAATGCGGAAAAAAATAAACGGGGCTAATAATTCTGATTTTAACTGTATATAAAACATTATAAAACAAGGAATGTTTAATTACAATAAAATTTAGAAATTTACTTTGCATTTCTACTGTAACTTTAATGTGTCTTTCATCTAAAACTGATGTAGCATGAGGTTCACAAGATGCTATAATATGAACACGATGTAATAATGAACCCATTAGAAAAAGGGGAAAAAGATTCTGGCAACCTGCAGCTTCAGATTTTTGGATTATTTTTTGCAGTGTATTTTTTGAATGTGAGCTAGCACAATCTGACAAGGTAGCACACATCGACAGAACACTGGACCAAGAATCATTTACTTCATTCCTTTCTTTCACGCCTGCTAACGGACACAAGTTTTCCAAACACACTGAAGCTTGGTCCTTAACTGGCTGAGAGACCATCACTTTTGGTTCCTGGCATCCGCACACTGTGGACGCCCCACAAACATAAACAAAACTGCAACATAAAGTCATCAATGCAGGCCTGGTCCTCTCTAATCCTTCCTGTATTCACTCTTCCATTTATACTTTCCGAGCTCCTTTGTAGGACTCAAAACTGGTATGCTGCACAGGTGACGCTCATGACCCATGACTTTTGGGTCCAACCAACTCATCAATAGGCAAGACAGGAAACTCTTTGAGAGCTTAACATTGTCATCAAGTTGAACTCTACAGTTCTGCCTGGAAACAAGTCCATTGTGACACTAAACCCTTATATGAAAGAAGCTGCTGTGTTTACAACTGTCATAATGAGCTCTTATCAACTAAATGCACATCATTCTTGCTGGTCTGTTATTGTAGAGACTTCGGTTTTACATCTTCATGCACCTAAACATAACACTGACCAAAGCAGACCATGATTGGCTTCTCAACATGCTGGTCACATGCTGTCCACTTGACCAATGAAAGCTGTGATAGAGTCCAGAGCTTCTGCCATCAGCCTGAATGTTTGGCTATGCGAGACTACTTTTATCATGGACAGATATATGACTTGTTGCTGGAAACTTGCCTGGCCGGGGCACGGTGTCAGGTCATCCAGGCCATCTACAGTGGGCAGAAAGTTCATGGCTTGTGTACTTATTGCAAACTGACGCCTCTCAATCTGCAGTGGAATCTATCAGCGGCTTGTGACAAGCTGTGATCTGCTCCTGACTGCTGTGTATTGTGTGCATGTATGTGTGTTTGAGTGTGTGACATGGCACTTGCAGAACCAGTCATTGTGCTGCTTCTTGAACTGCCTCAGGCACTTCCACTGTCAGCACATCGTAAATCAGAAATGCTAACAAATGCACAAGCCAAAATATGCAAACACACACATATACATTGTGCAATACTATATAAATCAAGGTATATACGAAGCAACTGTGTAATTATACATATTATATATACTGACAGCAAAAACACAAACAACCTACATAAAAATACCTCAGATAATATTTGAATAATGTGCAAAAAACTGTAGTACAAGCTTTATCTTGAAGATTTTTGTACAAATTATAACTAAAAGCACAATGTTGTGTTTTATTCATTCATTCATTCATTTTCCTTCAGCTTAGTCCTTTCATTCATCAGGGGTCATGACAGCGGAATGAACCGTCAACTTATGTTTTACGCAGTGGATGCCCTTCCAGCTGCAACCCTGTACTAGAAAACATCTATACACACTCATTCCCACACATAAACTTTGGCCAATTTAGTTTATTCAATTCAGCTAAAGCACAGGTCTTTGGACTGTGGGGGGAAACTAAGGCACCCGGAGGACACCCACACCATCACAGGGAGAACATGCAAACTCCACACAGTCACAGAACTCCAACTGACCAAGCCAAGACTTTATTAATGCTTATTTCATATTTTTTCTTTGAAGTTTTTTCAAGCTGCAACCCACGCACAAGAATGGAAGTGGCATGCTTACAGCATGCTAATTATTGCTAGCAGCATTCTATGCATGTTGGCAACATGCTACATAATGCTATGAAAGACCTTACATTTAAGTAATATGCAAAAATGTTAGGCCATGCCTTTTAGCATGTTGCTAACATGTTTTAAAGTCTTTTATATCTTTATGTAGCATGTTGCTAACATGTATAGCATGTTACTAGCCTTTTGGCATGTCAAATGTGAATGAATAAATGGTGTTTTGTGAACAGATTGTTGTAAAATGTCATTTTAAAAATCTTACATTTTTTGTTATATAAAAATTCCAGGGGTGGCACGGTGGCTCAGTGGTTATCACTGTTCAGTAGCACTGCTCACAGCAAGTAGGTCACTGGTTCGAGTCCTGGCTTGGCCAGTTGGCATTTCTGTGTGGAGTTTGCATGTTGTTTGGTGTTGGTTTCCCCCAGAGTCCAAAGACATGTGCTATTAGTGAATTGAATAAACGGTAGCACTTTATTTTGACGGTCCATTTGAGTATTAGTAGACTGTCTGCTTAATATCTGTTGATACTGCTGCTAAACAGACACTTACCTGACTATAAATAAATTTGCAAGTACATGTCAACTTACCCTAACCCTAACCCTAACCTAACAGTCTACTTATAATCTAATGAGAATTAGTTAGCATGTAGATGCAGTGAAACTTAAATGTAATAAACAGAACATCAAAATAAACTTTGACATAATAAACTAAATTGCCCGTAGTGTATGTGTGTGAATAAGTGTGTATGGATGTTTCCCAGAACTGGGTTGCAGCTGGAAGGGCATCCCCTGCGTAAAAGATATGCGGTTCATTTTGCTGTTGCGACCCCTGATGAATAAAGTGACTAAGCTGAAGGAAAATGAATGAATGTTATTTAAAAATTCTATGAACCATGTCAAAAAATGTAACTGTCTTAAATGTTAAAGTTGAGTCAAATTAAATGTACAAGTAAAGTCAATGAACATCACATTAAACTGAGCTTAAACATCAAGATGAATTTTGTATAACCTAAAAACTTAAGATGTAGACATTTTATTATTTACCATAACCTATAAACCAGCACTGCTATTATAATATCACTTCAAACTTAAATATTAGCCACAGTTTGTAGAGTGGCACAATCTAGATATATTTAAAATAACACTCATTTTAAAGATTTTGCAAAAATCTGTTATAATTTGGCATTATTTGCATGAATTTTATCTGACCTTGGAAATGGTTAGCTTTGATTTAACCTAAATCACGGTAATCTTTAATTTCAGTTTCAATTAAGGATTATTTGCATAAATTTTTACCTGTCCTTAGAAATAGTTAGCTTTTTTTAGGCTTAATCATGGTTAGCTTTGATTTCAGTTCCAATTTGGGGTCCTTAGAAACGGTTAGCTTTCATTTAGCCTGAAATACAAGACTATACAAAAGATCAAACTGCAAAACCGTAAAAGTGTTCCATAAATCCTCATTTTCGTAATTCCAAAAGATAAGTATGTCTCAATGTCCACACTACGGCGGGAAGAAAATAGCAAACTGTACTTGTGAGGAAGCCCTTAATGATGGAAAAAATGAGAAAACCACTAATAAACACAAACAAACACGACATGAGAAGCGAGCCCAAAGAGCAGCCCAAGATAAACACTGGGATGTATTTCGAGAGGTGCTATGACATCATCGCGACAACCTCCAACGGCGACTAACGGCTAAATATAGCAGAAATGTCAAAGCGCTGGTACATATATGTCCATGAGCGAAGTCCGGCATTCCAGAGATAACAGCAGATGGCTTGCAGATTCTGCCCTCTTCAAGAGAAACAATAACAGCCCGCACACACACTTCAGACAGGAGCATCGCAAAGCCCGAGGTGAGGTTGCTCAAAGAGGCACAAAAAGCTTGCATAATACATCCTCTCAAGACTTTCTTGTGCTATCATTGTGTAACTGAAGCTCTATCTGACATTCATTAGTGGAAAAAGTGTGTCAGAATTCTTGAAAACTCAAGATTATCAACCGTACTCTGAAGAAGTGAATGTCTCCTTGTTGTGTAATTGGGTCTGGGATTTGGGACCCAATTACACAACCTTAAGTCTGAAACAGTTCGGACATTTTGTTTGTGAGATGCAAGAAAATTGAGAATTAACCTTTAATTAATTGACGAAAGTCCAAACAATAATTTCCAACATTTTCATTGACAAAATTCATTGTTTTTTACAATAACAAATTTTGATTTAGGTCTGTTTTGGCTGTTGAAATAATTGAAACTGTTTGCCAGTCTCTTCAGGATTTTGTCCAATGGTTCTAGAAATAAATTAAAAAACATTTCATGAGATGATTTTGTGTAATTTCATAGCAAAACACAAGAACTGTAGCAAATAATGTCCAAAGTTATGAAAAAAGTCATCATAAAATCAACTGCCTTTAAAAATGGTCAAAAGTGGACAAGCTCAAAACATTTTAGACCCAAAAGATGGATCAGATTGACCAAATATAGTAATAATACCGTACTATATATAGTTTTCAATCACCTGGTTCTGGTAATGTGTGAAATTCAGATGGAGGGCAGTAAGTAAAAAACTAAATGGTAGACAGAGGGGAAAGTCTGTATTTTTGCGATTTCTACCACATTTCAAAGGCGATATAAATAGAAAATAACTACATATGTTGGTCATGATCCTTTTACCATGAAGAGGGCAGAGTTTTCTACTGAACTAAAATATATTTGCCTGTCATCAAGGCGGTAAATACTGTAAGCTATCGCATGAAAAAATACTATAGTAAATAGTAACCATACTATAGATATTTACTTGAATTAATCCGTCAAAGTACTTACTGTATATGTAGTACTGTGATATACTGAATATACTGTAGTATTCATTAACAAAGAGTTCTACACAACTTTTTTGTTGTTGTAAGAGGTGATAAGTGCTCCACAATAATAATCATCTATTTTTGCCCGCAATGGTAGCGTTTTTCGCTTAATTAACTTACCGTCAACAAACATTCAATGTTACGGTTGTTTATTCTGCCGAAACGCCAGTAAAGACTTGGATTATTACAAAACAAGATGGAGATTTCACTGCAGAAATTACATGGCAGGGTACGTTATTTATGTTCTTCTGGATTTTATATAAGTTTTGGTGATGTAAATCAGATTTTTATATAACACGTTAACATAATACACATAGCTAGGCCTGTATATGATCTTTATTAGCGTTTTCAAATGAATTATTGCATTCAAAAAAATTTGTACACATGCATGTACTGAAATAATCTTTATTAAATGCCACCTTTTCTTCTGTTTTTCAGCCAGATTCTTGAATTGCCCCCCTATATGAGCAAAAACTTTTGTAAGTTTATAAAACCTGTTTAAAATTTCTCATTCAAGCTGATTTAAATAACTATAAATAACATAAAACAGAAACATTTTGATGTTCTGCTAGCGATTCCTATGTTAAAAAAATCCCTTTCTGCCCTCCATCTGAATTTCGTGTATCATCAATGACGTCATGTGAAAATAACCTATAGCTGTAAATAAGACAAAATCAAAACTCATCTGCTAACTAGTGCCCTTGTCAAGGTTTGTACTGTTTATATTTGTAAATTTCACACTTTTACTAAAGGTAATCATGATGTACAAAACTTTTTTTAATATTATAAACATTTCAAATTTTTTCAAAAGTCTATGCGAAAAACCATTGGCTGTTTGTCGAGGATTTGAGGTTGATACTGAACTTTTTACCTTTGAGTCTTTAACTTGAATATTAGGACTTACTTTTTAGCCTGGGTTCACATATTGAGCAACACACATAAATTGCAATTTCATGCTGCATATGTGTTGAAATATGTCACATCATAGAAATAAAATGGATCGTGAATGCTGTTTTTAATGCGAAGGACCCTGAACAGGTTCAACACTTGCTGTGTATTTAATGAATTCATTTATGACTCTCACAGCTACCTAAAATGATGATTTTAGTGCAGTTTATTTTCCCTCATCTTTCAGAATGGTGATAAATCTGTTCTCCAGAGATTTCCTGACTGTGCTCTTCTGTTCTTTTGCAATGAGGGGGAAGTCATTTCACTTCCCTAATATACCAGTGCACCTGCTGACTGTGGTCCAGTGGTGCTGTGATATGCTTGAGCTGCAGTCAATTATGCTTTTATTAACGACATTCTCATTCTGAGCTCAGTCCAAAGCTGCAAATGAGCCAGAACCACAGTTTGAGTCACTCTGAGAAACATGGACTATTGAGCAGAGCACTTAAAGGAGCAGTACAAATTTAGAAATTTTAAATAAGTACATATCCCATTTACATTCGAGAGCCATTGAACAGGTTTTTAAAGGGATAGTTCACCCCAAAATAATTGTTTTTCTCTATTTAACCCCTTAAGTAGTTCCAAACCTTTCTTCTATGGAACACTAAAGAAGATATTTTGAAGAATGTTGAAAGCCTCCATACAGGCTTCTTATTTTGTGCCTAACAGAAGAATGAAACTAATAAAGGTTTGAAACTAGTAAAGGGTGAGTAAATGATGCCAGAATTCAATTTTTATGGTGATCTAAACACTGTTGATTGGCCATTGTGTTCACATGCTAAACAGAAAAGACAGTGATTGGCTCTGAAGGTAATTGCTTCACCCCTCTCCAATTGTAAACCCAGACTGCAGGCCAGTCCATTTTTAAAAACCCGCTTGTGTTGTTGATAATAGCCTAGTGGTTAAATGAGCTGACATATGGAATCTTGGTGCTCACAGCAACCCGAGTTCGATTCCCGAGTCGAGGTCATATCCCTTCTCTGCTCCCACTGCTTTTCTGTCTGTCCTCCTCTATCCTATCCCAATAAAAGTAATAAAATAAAAAAATTCTAAATAAAAACACACTTGTGAAATTCCCTTGTTCCCTTGAGAGAGTCCCCGCTGATTTTAAAATGTGTTCTACTCCAGGTTAACAACAGAAGTTTACATGGACATACCGTCAGATTCAGCTTCATATTTTCACTCCAGCACCTATATGCCCAAGAATGCAATGTGATTATGACATGACATCAGCGTAGTTCCCAACTTATCAAGCGTCTAAGGCAGGGGTGGCCAATCCTGTTCCTGGAGCTCTATCTTCCTGCAGATTTCAATTGCAACCCATATTAAACACACCTGCTTGTAATTATCAAGTGCTGTTCAGGTCCTGATTAATTGGTTCAGGTGTGTTTGATCAGGGTTGGAGCTAAACTCTGCAGGAAGGTAGATCTCCAGGAACATAGTTGAGCCCCCCGATTTAGGGCATTCCATTTAAACCCATTCAGATGTTCTGTCAGTAGCGGACACTTGTGTAACTTAATCAATAACGTACAGAGTGAACAAGAAGGAGGGATTTTAGTGAGTGAAGGGCATGAAAAATTAAAATACAGTCACAGATACAGTTGAAGTCAGAATTATTAGCCCCCTTCGAATTTTTTTCTTCTTTTTAAAATATTTTCCAAATGATGTTTAACAGAGCAAGGAAATTTTCACAGTATTTCTGATTATATTTTTTCTTCTGGAGAAAATCTTACTTGTTTCATTTCGGCTAGAATAAAAGCAGTTTTTAATTTTTTAAACACCATTTTAGGGACAAAATTATTGGCCCCTGTAAGCTATATTTTTTCTCGATAATCTACAGAACAAACCACTGTTATACAATAATTTGCCTATTTACCTTAACCTGCCTAGTTAATCTAATTAACCCAGTTAAGCCTTTAAATGTCACTTTAAGCTGTAAAGAAGTGTCTTGAAAAATATATAGTAAAATATTATTTACAGTCATCGTGGTAAAGATAAAATAAATCCGTTATTAGAAATGAGTTATTAAAACTATTATGTTTAGAAATGTGTTGAAAAAAAATCTTCTCTCCATTAAACAGAAATCGGGGAAAAAATAAATAAGATGTCTAATAATTCAGGGGGGCTAATAATTCTGACTGCAACTGTATCTGCATTCGTGCTTGATGAACAGCAGTAAAGAGTGGTAAAATGTTGACCTTCAGAGCGAATCACAGGCTTATCTGTTGAGGAATTGAACATAACAGCCAATCAGCATTGTTTAAAAATGTGCTCAACAGCACACAAAGGTTAGCAGGAAATAGACATTCTTAAAATATCAGTATCGACTGGTAAAAAAGATGATACTTTTGAAAACCCTAATTTACACTTTAAAGGTTTTACTTTAGAGTTAAACGTTTTTGAGAATGATACAGTTTCTGAACTAGAAAGTGCAATTGTGTGAAAAGCTGACACTATGCGTATGCATTTTACATATTTAGTCTATAGGCATATGTGAATACTTGACCTACACAATATCAACAATCGCCACCTTCTGGTTTGCCACATATACCACTGTTTCAGTGAAATTGTGTTAATGGGGATTGTTTTAACAACACTGCTGTCTGCATTCAAATCTTTTCCATTTGTACATGGTTTTGATCCTTAGTTACCCTCAATTCAAAACCTATATTATTATACCTATATTCCACAGCCATATAACCCTGCAGCCCAAGTCCGGTAACTCACTGCTAAGCAGGGCTGAGCCTGGTTAGTGCCTGGATGGGAGACCACATAGGAAAACTAGGTCGCTCAACCTGAGGTCTGCGTGAGTCATAATGCCCCAGTATAGTGAAGGGGACACCATACTGTCAGTGAGCGCCGTCTTTCAGATGAGACATTAAACGAGGTCCTGACTCTTTGAGGTTATTAAAAATCCCATGGCACGTTTCATAAAGAGTAGGAGTTTGCCCTGGCTAAATTCCCTCCATTGAACCTTACGCATGGCCTCCCAACCATCCCCATCCACCGAAATGGCTCTGTCAATGTCTTTCCACTCCATCAATAGCTATTTTGTGGTGAGCGCACTGGTGCCATTGCATCATCCAAGTGTGTGTGTGTGTGTGTGTGTGTGTGTGTGTATATATATATATATATATATATATATATATATATATATATATATATATATATATATATATATATATATATATATATATATATATATGTCAACCTGGGCCAAGTCATATCTCTCTTGTCCCAGAAACCTCAGTCCCAAATGAGAGGGTTTTTTTTCTTTTGCAGGGGACATTGTAAATGCCCAGAGATACCAGCTTTTACCAGATTATATTTATATGATGATTTTCCTTTAAACCCATCTCTATCTAAGTGAGTGAGTGATTAAATGTTAAATGTGATGAGTTTTCAACAATACTAAATTGAAACTTAATTTTTTTACATGGTTTAATATTTTTTTGTTATTAAAATTGAAGTTCCTGTTTCAAAGCTTACAGATAGATGGCTAATTTGTATGTCATTGAAACTTTTGGCACTTTTTTGGAGTATTTTCATAAGTTTTGTTTTTTCCTGTAAATGATTCAATAAATACCGTACCGTGACATTCATACCGAGGTATTACCGTACCGTGAAATTCTGATACCGTTACATCCCTAATATATATATATATATATATATATATATATATAAATATATATATATATATTTTTTTTTTTTTTCTTGTTTTTTTTTGTTTTGTTTTTTGTTATTTAATTAGATTTTATTAAAAAAATGTTAACTCACTCAAAGTAAAGGTCTGTGTAAACCAGGACGCTTTTTTTCGCACGTTTTTGGTGGAGGTTTAAGGCCTTGTGACTAAACAAAGGTTTAGTCAATGTGATCGTGCACACCAACGTGCAAAACTGCAGGTGCAAAAGCGTCATTTTTAAAGAAATGCCTAATGCTCGTTTGTTTGTATTGACATACCACGTCAAAACCTTCTTCACCAATCAGATTGGCTCTTTTGTTCACGTCCACGGAGCTGCTGAAGTTACAGTAAACAGCACTTGGAGGCGCTCAAGCACAAAACTGTCAATGCGAGCGCACATTGAAGAAGAGGCCCAGAGGCGATATGAACGCTGGTAAACTATAATAATTTCTTCATTGCTAGAGCTGGAGCTGCTACTTGAACCATTCATGCTTGTTCGAATCGCCAGTAACTTTAACAACAAGCATGTCAACTTTCTGTCTTCTTCTTCTGTGTTACAAGCGGGTGTCAGAAGCTTGAAGTTGTGTAGCGGCATCTAACATCAAGGAGTGATTTTGCATATACGCCGGTGAAAATCGCTTGGGGTTTGAATTCAGAAAAACATCTCGAAAAATGCTGTACAAGCCTTAACTTAGACCATTTTGCAAGTTTATTAGGTAAAGTGCTGCAAACGTCAAGAAACATTGTGAGAAAATGATCAAGAAATACAAATGACATTTTCTTCTCAATTCTTAAATCCGCCCTATTGTTTACCTTTAAAGGCTTTTTATTAAAGTTTAGTTGTGATTTACTTGAAATCTTATTATTATTTTCAAATCTGGCCTTAGTTCAACTAACTACCTCAAAAATGCATTCATAGGATTTAAAATCCCACCAAGGGTAAAGATTATCATTGAATTGCTGCTTAAAGTTTGATCTGTTCATCCCACAGAACTACTGAATGGCTTATGTGGAATATAGAGCAGGAGTCAAATGGACCTTTTTGGATCAGCATTATTACAAGAAGTCATTGCTTAACTGTGTGTGGTAACGCACCTCTTCTCCTGGAAGTCATCATATCATAAGCTTCTCTGATGAGATGATGAGATTCTCAAAGCTTACTGGGCCTCTCCTCCTCCTCAGAGAGAGAGAGCGAGAACGAGACAGGGAAAAAAGACAGTCGACATCATCCATCCTGGCCTTTTAAGGAGAGCTCCTGCTGAGTCTATGAGGAGCTGGCCCACTTTCACACAGCATCTCCATAATTACTGAAAAAGAGATATGCTGCATAAAACACACATCTGACAGTGAGATTTAAATGGATCAAATAAAAGACAATCGTTAAGATGATTCATTTAAAGAAAGATTTCTATCAGCTTGATGATTTTAATCAAATTTCTTCCACCATTGTTCTCTTTTTCTGTTTCATGAAATAAAATAAATAATACAAGTTTAGAAGAATATTGTTTGAAAACATAAATATTTTAATTGTGTCATCATCTAAAAACATTTAAAATCACTGCCTACAGTATTTATTTAATATAGAATTATTATAATATAACAAATATAATAAATTATAGCAACACAGTTGCTCAGTGGTTTGTACTGTCGCCAAGAAGGTAACTGGTTCAAGTCCCGGCTGGGTCAATAGGCATTTCTGTGTGGAGTTTTCATGTTCTCCGCGTGTTTGCGTGGGTTTCCTTCTGGTGCTCCGGTTCCCCCCACAGTCCAAAGACATGCGCTAAGTGAATCGAATAAACTAAATTGGCCTTAGTGTATGTGTGTGTGAATGAGTGTGTCTGAATATTTCTTAGTACTGGGTTGCAGCTGGAAGCAGAGGCCATCTGGCAGACCGGGCAGTTTCCCGCTGGGCTGACGTACTTTTTGGGCGGGGCTAATCATCTTCTTATTATCGGCCCCTGAAACGCTTAGCAGCCTGTTGTTTTTTCTGCCTAATTAATTGACGATGCTATGATCTGTGACGCTCTGAAAGTAAGACACTTTTTGTTTCAGATAGACCGGCCCATGTGACATAATCTGCAGCCCATTGGTTCTTTTCTTTATTGACATTGAATTGACCCATCTCCCTGCATTCGCGTGGGTTTCCTCCGGGTGCTCCGGTTTCCCCCACAGTACAAAGACATGCGGTACAGGTGAATTGGGTCGGCTAAATTGTCCGTAGTGTATGAGTGTGTGTGTGTGTGTGTTTGTGTGTGTGTGTGAATGTTTCCCAGAGATGAGTTGCGGCTGGAAGGGCATCCTCTGCGTAAAAATTTGCTGGATAAGTTGGTGGTTCATTCCGCTGTGGCGACCCCAGATTAATAAAGAGACTAAGCCGACAAGAAAAGGAATGAATGAATGAATGAATTGACCCAATCACAAACACCCAACTTGGAATCAATGTGAGCGTGCAACATCAGTGTGTATTTGTCAAAATAGTTGAGAGTCACGTCTGTTAGATCACACGCGCACGTATGGAGAGCAGAAGCAACACGCATCTAGTCATCTGTCTATAAAAATTTTTAAATTTTTTCTTTTCATCTGCACCAAGGCCCGCGGCAACTTCCTCCTATGCTGTTTCCTTAAAATGCAACTCTTTATTTTCCAAATTATATAGATCCTAAAGAACTGTATGCTTCTCAAGCTGTATGAGTGTCATCCATGTTTTAAGATGCACTCGGTCAGACGACAACCGCCTGTGATTTTTATGACATTTTGTTTTTGATCGTCAGCATGATGTATATGTTTATACAATAGGGTTATGATGAAATGATTTATCATTGTCTGATAAAGGGCCGGGTGGCTCGAAACGTTACATGCCCTGTGTCGGCCTTTTTAATTTAATAAATTTGTATTTTTGGAGGCTTGGTGTTGCCGCCTTTGATTGTACTTTTTGCGGTTTTGGCTGAGCACCCAATTTAGAGAGACGTGCATGCTTTTGTACAGTTTTTTTATGATGAAATGATATTCATACATGACAAAACTAGTGTGCAACTTAAGCAAAACTAATACAATTTTTTTACATTTGGTTTTCTAGTTTGGGCCCAAACAAATATGTTGCATTTTTTTTATTCATTTGATTGACCATATAAAATAAAGCTATGTTTGATGTTTCATTGTTGAGTTAAACATTTTTAAGGCATCCATATGCTGAAAACATAAAACATATGCTGGATAAGTTCTGCTGTGGCGACCCCTGATAAATAAAGGGACTAAGCCGAAGGGAAATGAATGAATAAATACTACATGATTTAATATATATAATTTTGGGGTGTGCAAAATGTTGAAGAGAATCTCTTTTCCCTTTCTGTCTAGCCTTCAGTCCTTTACAAATAAACCTAGGCAAATTGCACAAACATACATCTCCAACACAATATCAGCAACTTTACAATTCAGTCAATCACGGAACTTTACAATTTAGTGGCTAATTTGTATGAATTTAGAGATCTTTTTTTTTTTTTTAGTATGATTTGCTCATCCCACAATGCAGGTTAGGTTTAGAGGTGGGGTTTGGGAGGAAAGCACCTTTTCTAAATCATACATTTTCTTACAAATCAAACTGTATGTACTTTTATGAATTAGCCACTTTTCTGACAATACCTGTTTTGGTAAGCTCTGGTTTCAAAATGTATTTAAAATACAGCAATCAACCTTTTTTGCTACTCTTTCAGTTCTTTATTCATTCAATTTAGCAAACTTCACACAGAAAGACCTGCTGGTCCAGCCGGGACCTAAACCAAAAAACTTCTTATGGTAAGCAACTGTGCTGACCACTTAGCCACCATACTATCTGCATTAATTTATTCATTCATTATATTTTATGACCAGTCTAGAAGAAAAATAAGTGGATAACTAACTTTTCAATACTAGTTCAAGCTGTTTATGCAACCAGCCTCTGGTCTCACAATGAGTTCCCCCATATGCTTAACAGTGGGTTGGTTATTGTGTATTCCGAGAGGGTCACATGAATCATAATATTTCCACAGGCCACTGTACTGCTGCCCATCAGATAAAAAGACCAGAAATGAGTCAACTGGGAGACCAGGTGAAGTAACACTAAGGCCAATTTTCCCATCATGCTCTTTAAAGGTGAATTTTGAGTAACTAGTCTCAGTTTTAAAAAGCAATATAAGAGAGCTGGTCATCTCACTGGACTATTGAATAACGTGGTAGGATACTTTTGCATAGTGTAAGATTATTAAAACATTGTGATCATCATTTAACATTTGTTGTGGTTTTGGAAAAATAAATTAGAGAGAATATTATATTAGTTTCACATTACACTGTAAAAGTATCTGTTAATTAACAGTTTCCATGTTTTGTGACTCACATATGTTTTCTGTTTATTTATAAGTGTGATTTATAATTCATTTACAATTGCATTATGCAATGTTTATCTCTGCTCTGTCGACTTTTGAAAACTCTACAATTTACTAAAGTGACTTTTATTAACATTTTAGTAGTTTAAAATAATATAATCAGGGTTTCTGCAGGTTTCACAGAGTTAAATTTAAGACTTTTTAAGACCTTTTTAAGACCATTATAAATTACATTTTTGACTTATAAGCAATGTGTCAAATGGCCCAGATTTTTTATTAAAGATTTTTATTTGCCCCATCAAAAACAAAATTATAATTTAATACATTTAATAATACAATAATAAATGTAAAAGATATATATATATTATATATTAAACATAAAAAAATGAATATACATATATATATATATTAGATTACTAAATTAGATTTTATTTCTTAGCAAAATATTTTTAATATTGTGTAAAAACAAGCAAACTCTACTTGTATCCATACACTTTTTTTCAACATAAACTTTCTTTAAAATAAAAAAAAAGTTTTTAAAAACTATTATAATCTAAAAGTATAACAATCTTTCCAGGTGGGTGTCCTTAGCAGTAAATACATGAAGCACGTTTAAACAAATGTTATTGTAAGGGAAAAAATTGGACCATTATGATAAATAGAGTTAAAAATGACCTTTATATTATATAGTTTTATTGAGATGGATTGTTGGTGATTGTATGGGTTTTGGCCAGATTGGGTAGCTATACATGAATAAAAAAATTTAAAAAAGATTTAAGACCTACAACCCAACATTTCAGTAAATTTAGGACATTTTAAGGCCTAAAATTTGAATTTTGAGATTTAAGACATTTTAAGACTTTTTAAGACCCTGCAGAGACCCTGATAATGTATAATCACTTTATTTTATATATTTATCGCTTTACTATTAACTATTCAAATGCTCATAAGACACGTTTTCCAACTTTTCAAGCTTAAAAGTTGTTGGAAAAAAGATGAAGGTCCCATAATGCAATTAAAAAGGATAAATAATGTATGTAATATAGCCATACTTTGAAGCATTATCCTTTCTACGATGCTTATATATTTAGGCCTACATTTCAGTATTTCAACTGTATACTAAAGAACAAATACTTTACAGTTTCTATAACTGATCTGATCGGTATCTGTATCAACCAATACTTTTAGAATTCTTTTTATTGGATCGGATCGGTTTTAAAATAATGGAATCACTGCATTCCTAGTCTAAATGATTAACATTTTGTCAAATATAATGACAATTTATGTACAGTTGAAGTTATTAGCCCCCCTTTGAATTTTTCTTTCTTTTTTAAATATTTCCCAAATGATCTTTAACAGAGCAAGGAAATTTTCACAGTATGTCTTATAATATTTTTCTTCTGGAGAAAGTCTTATTTGTTTTATTTTATCTAGAATAAAAGCAGTTTTGAATTTTTGAAAAAAAAAAAAAAAACATTTTTTAAGATCAAAACTATTAGCCCGTTTAAGCTATATTTTTTTCGATAATCTACAGAACACGGCATTGTTATACAATAACTTGCCTAATTTCCCTAACCTGCCTAGTTAACCTAAATAACCTAGTTAGGCATTTAAATGTCATTTTAAGCTGTATAGAAGTGTCTTGAAAAATATCTAGTCAAATAGTATTTACTGTCATCATGGCAGAGATAAAATAAATCAGTTATTAGAAATGAGTTATAAAACTATTATGTGGGGGGCAAATAATTCTGACTTCAACTGTATGTAGCTGCATTTTAACAATACTTCTTATCTTTTATTATAATAAAGATGTTTTCAATCTTGGTTAGAAGATTCCAGTTGAACTCAGGTGCACTAAATGTGCTCGTTTGAAAGCACACTAAATGAGATATCAAGATTTTCTTGTATTTTCTGTGATGAACTTGCACTTAGTCATACAAGAATGTATGAAAAAATGTTTTACCTTTGCATCTATTTTTTGTCTGCGTATGATGGTGTTGTCATTACAAACACTGTTCATGCTGATCTGTGAAAGTGAAAATAAAAATGCATTACTCAAATACAATGATTTCGAAAACATTAAAAAAGCATTTTCAGCTCCCCAAATTCTGTTTTTGGGCAAATTAAAAGCCTTTTAAAATCCAAATGTTTTCATTTTTTTCTTGAAAACAGTGTCACCTTTACAACATGCAAATTCCTCCACAGTGGAACAAGATGAACCCAGTGTGTGGTGGACAGCTGCATCGGCATCCAGCGACGTGTCAAGTGCAAACATAAAATACCCAAATTAACAAAGGGGCTCTGTCTGGCTCATTCTGAGAATCCTGTCTGAGACTCAACACAAGCGCAAAGCAATATTTACTCCTGTGCCATGCAGGACCAGGATTATTTTAGGTTCGCTCTGATCCCTCCTCAAAAAAATCCTGAATCAAAAGAGATTGTTTGCTTTATATTTAGTTCTTGCAAAACTACAAAGCATCACATTAGATCACAAGCAGTAAATTTGCCACGGACATAATGGAACCAAATTTTAAATTACAAACTGAACAAACAGCTGTTCATTTCATTACTCCAATATAAGGTATCACTACTGATGAACAAATCAATATACAGTATATAAGTATTGACTTGATTGACAAGGATTCATCCATGTTTTAATTAGCATGCCATATATCTGAGTTTTAGTGGCCATTTATAGTACACTATTCAACTTTTTATGCTCTTTGATCATATATTTTGATGCATCCACTGCAAATATTTCTGAATCATGTACACTGCAAAATGGTGACATCATGTGCAGGTATATTATGCGTTCTGTCCAGCGCAAATACTTGACAACTACAGGTAAGCACAGGTGTGTGGTGTTTCTTCACATATTAACATTGCCATTCACTAGCCTAGCATGCAAAAAAACAATAATTTTTGTAGATCTGTGTGAACAAAAATCACATGTCTGCTGTGTGAGAAACCTGTCGACAACACAAAGGAATAACTTTTCCATTTTGAGTACTTCATTGTTGTGTAAATGTAATCTTAAAGTGAAAATGATAGACTTCTCTCTGTTGATGTATGCTGTGTTTCTGCAATCATTTAGTCCATTTAAAAGGTTCGTTCACATAAAAATGAAAATTTGGTTACTAATTACTCACCCTCAAGCCATTCCAATCCCCTGAGACATTTGTTTGTCTTCTGAACACAAATTAAGATATTTTAGATGAAATCTAAGAGCGCCAGAAAAGAAACCAAAGACATTCTCAAAACATTCCAGCAAATTTAGTGGTTAAACTGCAACCAAAGAATCTACAAATAAATGCTTTTGTGTGTAAAAACAACTTTGTATTCTGGACTTTGGCCCCATTTACACTAACACATTTTAAAACGTATAGTTTTGCTACAATTACGCCTTCCGTCTACACTACCCCAAAGTTTTTGAGTTTTTAAAAAAAACACTGAATGGGCTGTTTTCATTTTAAAACGCTGCTGCTCCATCTTAGTGTGGATGGGGAAAAATTGAGACATCTGAAAACGGACGCATGGCTGCAGACATTCGCCTAGCTGATTCAGACTTTTTCCTCAATATTAAGTAGCCTACACACAGTTCAGTCCTGCATCCTCTCCTTGTAAGTTCAGACTTTGCAAGTTTGATATGGAAAACAAACTCCAGAGGACATGTCGGGAAATCTTCAAAGGGAACAGTGTACTTTATAACCTCAATCACATCACCCTGGCTATGCTGTTTCTTTACAATAAAATGAAAACATGATATAAGAAACTGTCAATTTTCATTTTGATGTTAACTTAACAGACACCAAAAATGTTAAGGCATCGTGTAGCTACATATTCATATGACCATCTTCACTGAGTGCAACAAAACAGTGCCTATTTCTGCCTCCTTTCATTTTTAATAAAAATACGAAACATACCCTGTCTCTTTCACTGAGTATCAGTTTTAATAATCAATAATGGCCATTATAAAAGTATAACGTACAATAAGTTTATACAATATAGGAAATAAAGGCAAGCAATCATTCAAATGCGCAGAATCTGTGTTCGTGATTAGATAAATAATATTAACTTATTTTGCGCTCAGCCAACAGAGCAAGTAATGGATTCAAAAGACCAAAATGGAGGAATATGTTGTTAGATAGAGACCATATGAATTAAATATCACGTTGAACAAATATAGTGAGATTAAATTCAACAGTAGATCCTTGATTAACCCTCCGACATGCAAAGCCACACTTGGGGTTTTGTGCTCAAAGTACCCGCCAACTGCCTTCAGCTCATATGCGTGTATACACTTCAGCGCATGCCAGAGTGTGTGTGTGGACACGTGATTTGTGCTTTCAATGGTGTAGTTTGGTTAAGTTAGGTGTAGTTAGGTGAAACACCAATGTGAATGTGGATTGTTTTCATTCAAAATGCCGTTTTAAAACTAAAACCTATTAGAGTAAATGAGGCCAAGAATGTCTTGGCACTATTGCTTTCCATGAAGGATGAGGGAGCTCTCATGATTTTTATAAAACATCTTAATTTGTGTTCTGAAAATGAAAAAAAAAAAGGATTAGGAGTTTGGAACAGGAGGTTGAATAATTAATAACAGAATATTCATTTTGGGGTGAAACAACCCTTCAATTTCTCACAATCCCTCCACAATCAACAACAATGTCTGATTAATTTTGAGTGCAAATGGTCACATCCAATAAACAACAGTGAAACCCCATCATAAAGCAAAATACTAAAGCAGTCCTTCCATATCCAAATTGGATTATTGCCTCCACCATTTGTGTGACAATTCAAACAAAATATGTTAAAAATGTAGGTAAACTGGGCAACACAGTGGCTCTGTGGTTAGCACTGTCACAGCAAGAAGGTCGCTGGTTCAAGTGCCAGCTGGGCCTTCTCTGGGTGCTCCGGTTTCCCCCACAGTCCAAAGACATGCACTATAGTTGAATTGAATAAGCTAAATTGTTTTTATTTTCTACTATAACAAATTGACTTAAAGGGATAGCTCATCCAAATATGAAAATTCTGTCATCACCCCTCACTTAATATAAACCTGTTTGAGTTTCTTTCTTCTCTTGAACACATTTGACAATGTTTAAAATAGTATAAAATAGCATAGCATTTGTTTTTCCTACTATGGAAGTCAATAGATAGCAGTTTTCAGCTTTCTCCAAAAAACACCGTTTTTTTTATCAACAGAATAAGGAAACTCATAAAAGTTTGGAACTACTTGAGCATAAGTAAATAGGAAGTAAATTTTTAATTTTGAGTGAAATATTCCTTTAAGAATGCACTTTTCTGAGTTGGGCTCAGCTTGGCGAAAAACTAGAACCTACACTTAAAGACTCAACCATGCACATAACACTCTAGCGCTCAAATGTCCCTCAAAAAATGCCAAACCAGTTGCTGTGGAACTATAGATACAATTTCCAAGTGCTCTAAACAGATTACACCCCAGATGTCCATCTATTAACAGTTCATGCTTTTGAACTGTGTACCGAGTCAGTTAAGGTGACAGTCATCAGGAGATCTAGAGAGCCTGTTGCTATAACCATTACTTCTGCTGGCAGACAAACAGCGATTCACATTTATTCACACCATCTCTCCACCTTCTCTCTGGGATGTCGCTTTTCTGCTAAATAAGCGATGCCCGAACAGTGCTTCTCTGTTGCCATGCCAACACTGCGTACTGTATCCCTCACTAAAATGATCCCCCACCTCCGCACTTGGCAGACCTACGAACACACAGAGAAACTTCAATTACTTTTCCTCCCGCTGCAGAACCTATTACGGTCAAACCAGACGACATGGCAGGCCTAGAAAAACGGCTGGGGGAGCGTAAATCTGCACCCATCGTCTACTGCAGTGACAGCGAGGGGTCAACAGGTCGCCCCTTCAGGTGATGTGTTTCCATAGCGCTGCGCACACAGAGGAAAAGACCATATATGGCCAGTTCTTTATTTATAACATTCTCTTGCCTTTTACTAGGTGACCGTTTTCACTGCAGAGCCTGAAACTGGCGGACTGCGCAAGCTCACTTCGCTGTTTACGCTTCTGCAAATGTCTGCTTTTGGCCATGTATGAACTGGGTCAGATATATATATGATGATTGTGCAGAACGCAAGAGCTTGATGTGGGGAATAACGCAGCTTTAGAAGCAGTGTGAGCGAGTTCAATGAGACACGGTTCTGGGGTCTGGAGATTGTTCAGAGAGGTTGACAAGGATGGTTTTTTTCATCCAACCTCACTATTTTGCATTTAATTTAGAAAGGATACATACACTCAGCAATTAAATTTCTAGTGATGTCCTGACTAGATTTTTTTGCCCTCGAGTCCAAGTCGTTTGATTTTGAGTATCTCCCGATACCGAACCCCGATTAAATACAAATACATAAAAAAGCATAAAGCAGAGTGAAGAAACAGATCCAGGACGTTCATTTTTTTAAAATTTCATTCAGCTTAGTTTAACATTCAACATCTCTGTTAACAAACAGAGCACTTATGTGAGATAGTTCAAACAATCAAGTGATAAATAACCTCAATTCTTCACTTTTGGACTTCAGTGGAACAGTAAGTTTTAAAAAATTAATTAAAAAAAACATAGCATAACACAAGTTTACATATCTTACAGTTTGCTATAGCAATGTTGTCATCACCAACTTTATAACACCACCAGACCCCAGAAACACTCTCGCTTTCCGCTTCAAGCTGCTACCATGTTCTACTTTGCCGGCATTTATCCAATAGCGTCTCTGCAACAAAGTGATGTCATGTCGCACACATTGCTGTTTCTGTGTATCAGTCAAGAAAGAGGTCTAACTCTGTGCCACCCAATAGCTATTGATGTGTTATAAAATAATATATATATATATATATATATATATATATATATATATATATATATATATATATATATATATATATATATATATATATATATATATATATATATATATATATATATATATATATATATATATATATATATATATGAGCAATTCCAGCGTTATGGATGTGACATTTGCAGTAAAAACTCAAAACATAAAGTCGCACAGAAAGTGTATGATAACATTATATTGAAACATTATATTTTGTTTATATTTTCCAGAACAACTGACCACAGAGTCAAGGGAACAGAAAAATATCAATCTTAAAACATGTTTTGTACTTTAAATGTGGAAAATAAACATGCGTTATGGATGGGACAAAAAAAAGCCTGCGGGTTTACAGTACACAACATACTTTGTAGAAATTCTGTGAATTTATCTGCACAACCCAAAAGAAACAATGATAATCAAAAGGATATAAGTTGGCTCTCTATAAAACAAAAAGGATTGGTTTTATTTTATTTAACATTTTCACATTTATGAGGTAAAAGTGTTGTTATGCGACATCTTTCTGTGATGGATGTGAAAGATGTGAAATTGCCACTTGTGTGACTTTGGTAAATCAAATAGAATAGTTTGAAAACATTGAAAGTTGCATTTTTGAGTATTTCTAAAGTACTGTAAAATACTTGCTTACACAAAAAAATCTAAAACGGTTCCCGTATTTTGGTAAAAACGTGATCGGATCTGGACATCCCTGGAAATTTCCCTCACTCACACTCAAGTGGTTTAAAACTTTAATAAATTTCTTTCTTTCGTTCAAAAACAAAACCCAAGATATTCTTGAGAATGTTGGAAAAAAAGCAGCCTTTGGCATCCATAGTAGGAACAAAAAAATAATATGGAAGTCAATGGCTGTTTTTTTTTCTAACATTGTTCAGTATTTTGGGGTGAACTGCCCCTTTAATTTGGAAAGTAGTACTATATGGCATAGTATTAATGAATCAGTTATACAAGTTTTAAACATTTTTTTGTGAAGTGACCCCACTAATTTGCACTCAGCAATTTGTTTTAAATACATACACATATAAATATGCAAATATAATATGATCAGGTTATGGTTTTGTATTAGAATTTATTATTATCATCATCAAATATTACACTTGCTAACTTTTTACAAACAAAATACATCACTAATACAATATTCTGTCAACAAATGTACTTCGTAGTTTGTTAGGAAACCTTTATTTTTATCTTTATACTATATATTTTCATTCTCTATAGCGTATGAGAAAATCTCATAAGGTAAACAAAACATTCTCATGTATTGGTGGTTAATTAAATTACATTTTTATGTTTTCATATGTAGAGAGATTGTGTTTGCAGATGAGATTAGAACTGACCTTGATGTTCACTTTTTCTTAATAGAAAACATTCATTCATTCATTTTCTTGTCGGCTTAGTCCCTTTATTAATCAAGGGTCGCCACAGCGGAATGAACCGCCAACTTATCCAGCAAGTTTTTACGCAGCGGATGCCCTTCCAGCCGCAACCCATCTCTGGGAAACATACACATACACATTCACACACACACAACGGACAATTTAGCCTACCCAATTCACCTGTACTGCATGTCTTTGGACTGTGGGGGAAACCGGAGCACCCGGAAGAAACCCACGCGAAGGCAGGAAGAACATGCAAACTCCACACAGAAACACCAACTGAGCCGAGGTTCGAACCAGCGACCTTCTTGCTGTGACGCGACAGCATACTAATCACATCACACATCACAACCACCACCGTGTTAAATAGTAGTTTGTCCAACCAGTTCTTATGAAAACGCTAGTAAGAGATGTGAGATACCTAGAGCTGTGGCAAAATAATTCTTTAAGAAATCTTCTGCATCGATTCTGAATTTTTACTATTCTCTCAATTATGGGCTTAGTTTTTAACAGCTGACAGCGCTCAAGGCTAGTTTTTAACAGCAGATGGTGCTCTACAATAGGTTTAAATAGAAAATACTGATTTAGGCTAGTTTTTAACAGCAGATGGCGCTCTAAGCTAGATTTTAACAGTTGACAGAACTCAAGGCTAGTTTTTAACCATGCTCTAAGCTAGTTTTTTAACAACTGAGGGTGTTTAATGCTACTTTGTAACAGCAAATGGTACTCTAAGCTTGATTTTAATAGCAGATGGTGATTTAGGCTAATTTTTAACAGCAGATGGCGCTCTAAGCAAGATTTTAACAGCTGACGGTGCTCAATGCTAATTTTTAACAGTAGATGGTGCTCTAATCTAGATTTTAATAGCAGATGGTGCGCAAGCCTAGTTTTTAACAGCACATGGTGCTCGTAAACTAGATTTTAACAGCTGGCTGAGCTCAAGGCAAGTTTTTTAACAGCAGATGGTGCTCTAAGCACATTTTTTATAGCAGATGGTGATTTAGGCTAGTTTGTAACAGCAGATGTTTAGCACTTCACTTGTCGCCACCTACTAGAATATCTATGTAACTGCAGAACCATTCACTAAAATTAATGATATTCTTATATTTTACATATTACTTGATGACCTGATCACATAAACAGCCATGATTATTATATTCCTGTCTAAGATAGGGAATTGAGTATATATATATATATATATATATATATATATATATATATATATATATATATATATATATATATATATATATATATATATATATATATATATATATATATATATATATATATATATATATATATATATATATTGCAGTATTCCACACAGTAATTTCTGCCGCATTCAGTAAAATTTGGCAGATATATTACTTTGGTCTGTCTGGCCATTGTCAGCTGCAAATCAGTTTGACTTGTGTCTTTACTAAGCAAGAGATGCAAATGAAGCCAAGGTCTGGCTAAAACACACACACCTCTTAAATATACAAATGAAAGCTGGATTTGAAATGCACTCAAGTTTGAAATCAATACCTAAGCCTAATGCTTTGCTTAGCCTTTCGAACACACACACACACACACACACACACACACACACACACGCACGCACACCCAAACTAGTAAACACAAGTGTTTGAGTTCAATCTACAAGATGACTGTTGCAATGATCTACAGCAGCTTTGATAAGACCTAGAGAAATGTTAGATATTGATAAAACACAGAGAGAAAGCAGAAAAGAAAACGACAAAAAGCAGATGAAACAACACAGAAAGGACCAGAGCATCCTAATCCACTTAAATAATTGTTTTTGTATGGTAAGATTAGTAAATGGTGTGGTAAGAGCAAACTGACACTGAGAAACAGCAAGAATAATTGTAAAAATTATAATAGTTGATAAATAATAACAAATAATTAAAAAAATGTTTCAGTAAATGTATAAGTTAGCACTTTTTTCACTTAGTTTGATTTTTTATTAATTTCTTTTCAGCTGCATGTACAGTTCCACATGTACAATGTTTTATAGTTGTGTGTAAATGTAAGTTGTGAATGTGTATAGATATTTATTTGTTGGCAACATAAGAGGATAATCATAAGAAAATTATATGGTACACTGCACAAAATGGCAAAAATTGAAGATGCAAAAATTGTAACATGCATATAATCATAGAACTTTGTTTTAGTTATGTCAGTCAGACTTTTAAATTAATTTATTTTATAATTTATTGCAAATTACAATTAAAAATGTATGATTTTTTTCTTTAATTACTACTTTAAAAATGAATTAAATTGATCAAAAATGAAAGCAAAGCTATTAACAATTTTCAAAATACTCTTTTTTCAAATAACACAGAACTTTTTATTCCTCTAAAAATGTTAATGATGGTTGCTGACAGGACTAAATGAAAGAAGTCTAAAATCGTTTTGATAAACTGTCTTATCTCCTAATATTGTCCTTGCTGAATAAAAAAACAACAACATTCAATGGGACCATTCATTTCAATAGCACAATGCTATGGCATGAGTTATGTTCTTAAAGAGATAGTTCACCCAAATACGAACATTTGTTGCTCATTTGCTCACCCTCCATCCTCATTCAAGATTTGACAGTACATTGAGGGTCATAAGCTGTGTCACACATAATAATTTTGTTTTGCCTGTATGTTTTTTTGACTCTCAGAGAGCATTTAATGACCATGTACTGCTGAAAAAAAAAACTTACCTACATTTAGATTCTGCATCAGGAATCTTACTGTAGTCATGTGGGTTGTCTTGAAATATTTGTGATGGCAAATGAAGCCACGTGCCCATCCAATTCCTTCCCATCTCTTTAAACACATCAGGTTTTTCTGTTAATGTCAGACTGAAAGAAAAGCACATGACAATTACTATAGAGCACAATTTTTCAAGCATCTTAACTGAATTTTTATTTAGTAACTAGCTCCAGAGATATATATTATGGTCCCTGATTTCTCTCTTCAAAAAATTACAGGAACTTGTAATATTATAACTTGACTACAACTTTTAAAGATTTAATAATATTGCTTGGATTTAGGTTTATTAGTCCAGCCAACAGTGGTCGTTCTAAATGTTAACTGAATCTGAAACTAGCATTTAAACAGATATTATTGTACATCTTTCTACCCAAGCTCAAACAAGATTATTAGTTAAACTTAAGACATTTTTGGTGTTCCAGCATGTTACTAACTGCCATTTTTTAAGAGTGTATTCGTGCTAATATATCTGGAAGATAGACCCTAGTTCTCATTCTAATTCTCTCCTTCAATGTTCTTGATCAAAATCCATCTCAACAGCTTGAAACTATGGGTCTACTCTTTGAATCCTGCGAAGAATGGGTGTTACTTCGTGAATCAATTTGAACAACGTTCTTCCTTGTTCTCCACCATTCCAAACTTTTCATTTGCTGGTCTCTCTGTCTATCTACTAAGAGATAATAGCATGGAATTTTCCCTCAAGTTAGTTTCAGTGTGTTTTTGTCCATGTACTTCCTCTGTCCCATGCGAACAGCAGCAGAGTTCTCATGTGTTCATCCAGGAAGCGCAGCAGTAGTTGTGAATTGTTTGCACTCAGTGGTTAAATCTGACCTTAGGTCAGCACTGCCTCCATCTGAAACTCATCAGCATTATGAAAACTAGATATACAGTCTCTATGCAGCTAACAACACAAACTAGCTCTTCTGTTCATCCATATTAAGTTGTGTGCCAGGCCATTAATGACTGTTATGATTTTGACTATCTTCATAGCTATGAATGGGTTCATGCACAGTTTCTGACAGCACAAGTTTATGCATATTTGTTCTTATGTTGCAGTAAATTTGGAAAAATGTCTCGTTATTTTTGTTCAATAGAAACAGAAAATCTAATTGAGCGTAAACCTAAACTGTTATGTAATATCTATTTCCCACTAAGTACAAACATATTTTTACATTCCACATATGTTAAAAAAATTGTCTGCATGTATATATACAACTGTTATTTATGACTGTTTATGACTGATGTGATTACATCTAACTACATTGCTAACCTATCCCTTACACCTTAACCCATACCACCAAGCCTTATATTAAGGCCACTAAATATAAAGTGGTAACTTCGGTGTTCAAATGCAAACTGTAAAATGTTGGGTTTGTACTGTAAATGCATATGTGTGTGTCTGTATGTGTGTGTTAGAACAGGGGTTCTCAAACTTCTCTGCCCACGACCCCCAAAATTACAATGCCAGTGATTCGTGACGCCCAATACCCTCTGAGGTGGTTCCAAATATATAAACCTTACGCGCCGGCGCACATATACCAATAGGCCGAAGTCTATTCATCATTTAATTTTGAAGAACGCCTCTCTGAGACCATCCTCCTTGTTCAGTTGTGGCCTGTATTTATGTTTAATTTACATGAGTGCCATAAACATGTCAGAAAGTTTAACCTGGTGCCTTAAACTCAATCTGCTGTGTCTTTAATATTACATAATCACCCCAGGGGTCGCAAAAAATGGAAAGGCTAATGGCTTTTTATTTGCATGTTGTTTTTTTTAATGTAACCTCTTTTGTAGGTAGGTTATGGATAAAATATGATAATTCTAGTAGTTTAATCAAATTAATTTGATTTTTGGAAATCCCTAGTCGACCCCCGATCATTGTCTCATGACCCCCCGGCGGGTACCGACCCCCATTGTGAGAACCACTGTATTAGAAGACTTGTATTTAGTTTATACTGAGGAATACTGCATTAGGTTTAGTGTACAACCCTACCCTATTAGTCAAATATTTATTTATTAACCCTTGTTCACTGTTCAAATCTACTACTCTTTTGTTTTGGTAAAACAAATCCTGTACACAACTACATTTTATATTTAAAATACATCATTTTATGTGTTTCACCAAATCAGTGACATCATGTATAAATTTGCCAATTAAAGAGTTAAAATCCTGTCATTTTTTAAGCAATTTAGTAATTTTGATCAGGACTGAGGTTGATTAACAGATTCATGCAAAAAAATAAAATAAAATCTCATGCATTTTTACAGCAGTTTAATTCAGTGGATGTTTTCATCCCTGACATAACAAAAGGGTAGGACATTTGCCCAGAGTGTATTGTTGAGTTTTTAAAAAGATTTAAAGCATGTTCACAAAATATGGTTCAAATAAGATTTGTCACCAAAAATCATTCTGCTAGCTGAAACCCAGAACAAATTATGACCAAATTAAGACTCAAAATCACCCCAGAGTGTGTGAAATAATCCCCAACATTACATAAGGGCTAATTATTATCATCATCATCATCATCATTATTTTATACCACTGGGACCTGATCCCCTTAAAATAAAACATTTTAATATTATTGACATAATTAGAACCACTGAATTATATTTTTTTTCTAGGTTTTCTTTTTAAAACATGGTGACACATTTTGTCAAGATCTTATGTGCACACTTCCTGCTTAATTAGTTAAGACTTCATTTCCTTTAAAGTGTTCTGTTATGCACAAATATAGTAAATCAATCACAGTATTAGATCATTTTTATTCTGATCATAGCAGATGTGGTCTATACACTGTAAAAGAAAAACACGATACGATAAAAAGTCATGATTTAATATGTTTTTATGTCACTTTAACTTTTTTTAGTAAGTTATCAGGTTTAAACTTCATTTCGTAAATTACACTAGTTGTAACTTGATGTTTTAAGTTAGTTTAATTGAAATTCAAGTTGAAATGACTTGTAAAGTTACAGTTTTTCTCAGTCGCTTTGGTGCATTTCTCACTACACTATTTACATTTGCACAACAGTTAATGCATTTCTCAAAACAATTAGTCATTTGTGCACATCCTAGTAGCAGTTTCTCATTCTTTTCATCAAATTGTGAATGCTTTTGGACAAGCATAAATTGCTTTCATACAACTCTCTGCTATTTATAACATTATCATTTGCTTCTGTCATGTCAGTCAAAATGAAGTAAACTTGTGAATGCTGAATAGTCATTCTATATAAAAGTAATAGTCCTCATTTCATTACTTGAGTCATTACATACAAAAATGGTGAACTAGTTGTCAAAATTTGTCAAACTAATTTTATAAAACAAATTTACATCTTTATTTTCCTGAAAATGTCTTTCAAATTAAACAATTTGATGAATGATATACAGACCTGTGTATGTTGTAGGCTCAGTTCCAATATGTACTGCACTATTGTGTACAGTTGTGCACAGCTCTACCTAAAGGGAGTTTATGTTTGTTGTAAATAAGGGTGTGTTTATTCTTTTGCACAATGCTGTGAGTAAATTAGGATTGCAAAGAGCAAACGCAGTAAAAATGTGAAAGATACATATTTAGTGTCTTGTACTCAGATAACTCACTCAATGCAGTGATCTCACTTTACTGTAGTTTTCAAATAGCTGTGCAAATAGTCTATAGTGCTGTCTTGAGCATTTTCAGGAAGTGTCACCAAAATCTGACTTTTTTTGCATTGAAAAAATGTACAGTGTAAACTGTCATAATGAAAACATGACTAAGCCATTTGACTATCTTGTTCATAAACAATGGTGTCAGGACTTTTCATTTTGACGATACTGACCATTTGATTGACATGAATACTTGCTTTTGAGGAATGAACTATCCATATTGAGCATGTAACGCGCTTTTGCAGGTTATCAGCTAGGTTTTGCAGTTTGCACTAATTGTTTTGAGAAATGCATTAACTGTTGTGCAAATGTAAATAGTGTAGTGAGAAATGCACCAAAGCGACTGAGAAAAACTGGAATATAATTGAACTTTAGAAATTAAGGAGAAACTGTTCTTTACACTGTAGATTTAAACATGTGCATTTCCTTACTCCATGTTCACAATCCCATTCCTCAGGACAAACAGCAGATTTCATCTCCATGAATCGGGCAGTAATGCAATGCTAGAATCCTCCTCAGCCAAAGCAGCAGGATGAACATTAGAGAAAAGACCTGAGAGCTGCTCTCTCCACCATCTGCATCCACTTGGTGATCATCACTGCCAGTAATGGATCAATACCAGCCATTTAGCATCAGTGAATCAGATCCGACTGAGCATCAGCAGCACTCTTACTTCATTAGCTTTTCTGTCTTACCTCAGCCAGAGTACGTGTGCCTGTCACAGATACAGAACAGATCAGCTGATGAATCACACGTAGGATGTAATGTGGGGATTAAAACCAACAAAACATGAATGCATACCTTTTTAAATCTGTATGTGATTACTGTGACGTTTCCTCCCTTGAGATTACACTGATGTTTTCCTTGTCTTTCTGGAAATTTCAGGTGTTATGTCATCATCTGACTGAAGGCGTCTCTGACTAACCTCAATTATTTTTGGGATACAACAGCGTAAAACTCTTCAACAAAGGCCTACACCGGTCTGGCTCCCTCTGGTGGATGTATTTACGCATTACTTATAATCTCATTAATGTAAGGCAGCACATTTACAAAACATATTATCAGCAAAATTTTAGTTTTACGACAGGCTGTTCAGATAATTACGCTACCTCAAATGTTTACCTCAAGTTAAACACTGCCAAAAATAATTGCTCTTTAAGGGTTCACCCCTAAATGAAAATTGGCTACGTATCATTCACTCACCCTCAAGTAGTTCTACTTTTTCTCTTGGACACAAAATACATTTTAGACATTGATATAGTACACAAAAAAAAACCAAGCATTACTGGTACTATAAAGCATTTAAACTGTTTCCCTGGGTTTACGACGGTAAGAAACCACCCATCAGCAGTGCTAATTAGCATCTTAGCTACCAACTTTTGCTCAAGAAACGTTTGTGTGCGTTTAGATCTGCTGTTTCCAAAATTCTTCAAAATATTCATTGTACTGGTTTAGATTTAGATTAAGTGGAGAAGCAATCAATGACTACTTATTTTCGTTATTATTTAACTTTTACTAAATGAATTGGATTATGGTACAGGAAAATCTCATTTTAATATCCAACTAAACTTTCTAATTCAAACACACCACCAAAATCGGACTACTGCCCTCTTGTATTAAAAAAAACCCATCCCACTTATTGTAAAGGGGTAGTTCATTCAAACAGTCATTTACTCTGCACTTGTTCCTTTTTCATCTATTGAACAAAAAAGATATATTGAATGGAAATACCATGGTACATTTTGACCTCATCAGTAGCTGCTTTTTATATCATTCTTCTGAATATTTTACTAGAAAAATCTGAACCAAACCAAAACTTTTTTCTAAAGGTTGTTGTATAAACCTCCAATTAATTATCTTAGTATATCCTAGCATTGTAAAAATCAAAATCACATCACAGCTATTAGCATACATTTGTTCTAGAATGTGATGTAATGTACTTTTATTGATTGCCATGTCAGCAATCAAGGCTATTTCTGTCTAGAAGAAATATTGTCTGCATTTAATCAAGTTTGCAGATTTTTCATATCTCTTCTTTCACAGCCAATGAGTCAAAAATGAGATATCCAATATTGTGGTCTACACCAAACTACCAAGTGTTATAATACAAAAGAACAGATGCTTAATCTATGCTTGTGCTTATTAAAATCAATATAACAAGAGGCTATACTAAATGTGTTTCAAATGATTCATTTCCTACTGAAAAAGGAGTAAACACCAGTGTTTTGAAGTATAGAGAGCATGTATAGATTTTTTAAATAACAACTGAGTGACTTGGGACTGCTCTGTGATCTTTACACACACAATGTCACCAAATTAAATCTTATTCTAAATTTGCCTTAAAAATATTTGGTACACAAATAATTGAACGACAGTTTAGCGCTTTTCTGCAGTAAATAAACTCAAAACTACAAGTAGTTTTAATAAAAACAACAAGACTACAGCATGTTTTCCCCCTTTAAATTTATTATATGAAAATGTACAGAGAGATTTTAACGGTAGGATTTCTGGTAGCGAGCACGAGCTCCAGGTCCACCAAACTTCTTGGACTCGCAGCGGCGGGGATCAGCAACCAGCAGGGTCCTGTCGTACTGAATTAAGATATCCTTGATCTCTTTCTTGGAGGCCTCATCCACATCTGACAGAAGAGAAAAATTGAGAGTCATTTAATAACCTCGTACATTTCTTAATTTGCTGATGACAATAAAGTGATAACACTTACATTTCTGATAATAGGCAACCAGGGCTTTGGAGATGGCCTGACGGATGGCTAGAAGAGGAATAAAACATGTTAATTTCAGTACAGGTATTTTTTTACACTTTGGTCTTGGAGAAGCTAAATTCATGCTAATATTAAGTACAGAACAAATGCCTTCCAAGATCACTCACCGTAGACCTGAGCGACGTGTCCACCACCCTTCACACGGACTCTGATGTCCACGCCAGCGAAGCGCTCCTTACCCAGCAGCAGAAGAGGCTCCAGCAGCTTTAATAAAAATAAACAGCTTGTTAGCAGATGGACAATCTCTCCAGGATACCCAAAGTGCACAATAAAAATGTGGGAAATGTAATAATCCAAATTCTGAAACAGCAATAAACCAAACTCCGTCAAAAAGTTCATAAACAAGTGTAGATAAATTTAATTTCAAAAAAACAAACGCAGGTATTTTTTGAAAACAAAGCTGTTGTTGCAATGATTGAGGTTGAAAGTTTACAAAGTACAAAAGACTAAAAAATATTAAAACACTTCAATTTCATAGGACAAAAGTTATTCCCTGTTGAATGTCCCCTCTGGAGAGCTGTTAGTCATTAAGAAAAGGCTGGGGATTTGCGAGTTGAACCACATAATTGGAGAGTTTGATTAATAAATAAATCTGTGACCAGCTATACTAATTGGATCAAGGAGTTAAAATGCAGATAATTTTCCATAAATCTGACATTAATACTTTCATAAGCAATATCAAAGGCTGTGAAAGATGAAGCTTTTTCAAAGAACAAAAGCTTGATTTCAGTAGGGCTTTACACACTTGAAATAATTAATCCTAGGCTTAAATTGTGGGTTATCTTGCTTTACAACCCTTATAATTTACAACTTTTAAAAAAAAACATCTTTATCAAAGTTTCTTCTCTGTGTCAGTATATAGTGCACGTTCATGATAGCTGCATGCTCTTCATAAGCGTCACACTTGATAGCGCTGCTGATATATACCTCAGATACTTTGCGGGGACATCTGGGGTAAACATCTGTGCAGTGTTTGTAAACATCCAACCTATACTAAGGATGTCCAGATCTGATCATGTGATAGGAAATAGAGCCTGATCACGTAGTTTCAGACTCGATCGGAATCGGACAGTACCTCCCAATCAGAACTTTAATAAATACCTGTATGTGTGTGTGTATACACACACATATGTGTGTGTGTGTGTGTGTATATATATATATATATATATATATATATATATATATATATATATGAGAAGAAACCGTTTGATTAAACTTAATTTTGTTTTGTGCGCAGAAAATGATTATCTTAGCTTTATAAAATTCTGATTAAACCACTGAAAAAACATGGTGCGCTTTGGGAATGGCCAACAAAATATTTTTTAGTCTTTAAGGCCATTAAAGAAGTTTGAAATGACAGTACAGTGTTTTCAAAACTTGACACCACTGTGCAGAAATAAGTGGAATTTTAAATGCATCTCACTGCTTAAGTGTAATGCTAAACACAACTGCAGATGAGAGAGGACAACAGTTTCATGAACATGTAGCAAACAGCTTTCTTCACTAGAAGTGTCACATTGTTTTATACTTGCCACACACGACACTAAATGGAAACATGTTTAGAACTTTGTCAGATATGGCATGATGCTGATGAGCTTCTCGTCTTTTGCCAAGCTATTCTCATGTTGTGCTAGATGTTAACTCCTGTCTGACTATAAACAGTGAGAATATGAAGCACGCCAAGGTTCTAGAAAACAGTCATTGATTGCAAAATCATCTGACCAATGAAAATTCAAAGGTGTTTAGGACCAAAATGAACTCCTGTAAAAAGCTTGCTTAGGTGGACTGTTTCGAACTGCCAAAAATAACTAAAAAATAACTTGGTTGTGGCTGGAATTTATTAGAAAATGTCTTTTTTTTTTTTTTAATTTCGTTTAAGTAAACTTTATAGTATAATTTAGTCAGGACCATTGCTGTCTACGGAGGACGCGACTGCTCAGATTTTATCCCATGTATCCAAAATTTATGTTCTGAAGATAATTTTTTATTTTTTTTTGCATGGGTTTGAAACGATATGAGAATGGGTGATAATAGAATTGGCGATTTTGGGTGATCTAACCGCTCAAAAAGCACTCCATCTTTGTGACAAACATACCTTGTACTGCAGAGTGACGGGCTCAATCATCTCAAGGGGTCTTCCGTTGACTTTAATAAGCCCATTTCCCCTCTTGCAGTGGGCGACAGCAGTAGCTGTTTTCTGTTGACAGAAAAAAATGGATCAGCCAACACATTGTTAGATTTCAAAACCATAGAAAACAATCTATTTGTTAACCAAAAAATTACAGCCACTTTTTTTGAAAAAACAAAAAAAAAGAATACATTGTACAATTAAAGTATTTAATAACAGAAAAAGAAGAAAACTCAGATGTTATGACACCAGAGACTACAAATGAGCAGTATCAATATCTTCTATGGCCTCACTTTTTAATTAAGCATCTGAAAACACTTAATGCTAGGCACACTTATTATCTGTTCATGTATTGTTAAAAGTGCAATACATTTAGGTGTATGTCCACATTTAGCAGCATGGGGAATTACAAATGAGTTAAAAGCTAACGTTAATTAGAACTTTTAAATATACCTGTAACGTTAGAATTTGTTGCATTAAAACCATTCGTTCCATTATACCAAAATGACTATT
Organism: Danio rerio; assembly: GCF_052040795.2. Classification (NCBI taxonomy): domain Eukaryota; kingdom Metazoa; phylum Chordata; class Actinopteri; order Cypriniformes; family Danionidae; genus Danio; species Danio rerio. The sequence continues at coordinate 22,214,718 of NC_141024.2, forward strand.
TAAGAGCTAGCACATAGTTGATGACACTACAGAGGAAGCAAACTACTGCTAACATTACACACAAGTAACGATACAAGCTAACAGTTAGCAAGACATACAACACATCTATATTAACCAAATAAGCAAGTACAGAAAATATCTAGATAAAGTTCAAGGTCAATTTTTATTCTATAAATCTCTGGATGTAAGAATTTAACTGTCCCACGTGTCAAAAAACAGCAATTGTCAATACAAAACCCCATCACTTGCGATCTAGAGAATCATGGCCTATTATATACATTTACGCGGCGTAAAAGCACATAACCTTGTTTGTAGTTACTAAGGGTTATGTGCGTTTGTTCAGTTTATTTCTGAGCATGCACAAAACCACAGTGGTTTACAGTCGCATATTGCTGTTAGCATAGCCGGCTAACTTGAGTGCCTCATCAGCGCCGTGCGCGAGCACATGAGAAACATTGATGTCTGAATTTACTCACTTTACGTCCAAAAACCTGGACAGACTGTAGGGGACCTTTAGCCGGCATGATTCTGAAACAAAGACAGAATAGATAACGTTTACTTTGAGATGAAATTAATCTTTAATTGACTGCACTATGGAGAAGGACTTGCAGACGCACCTTTCAGATACCGAGCGCTGTTCGGAAAGGCCGCACAAGGGTTTCCTGAGCCCAGAAGCAGGGGCGCTGTCGTAAACACATGCTTTCGTGAAAAAGTATTTGCGACAGTTCTCACTTCAAAATTACAGTCCACAATTTGACAACAAACAACAACTTTTAATGTAAGTATTTAATAATACTTATGTTTCTTTGGCAAAATAAGGAAGCATAGCACGTCCATTGAATAGCTTAGATATCAAAACAAGGCCTACTATACTTATTTTAACAAATCATTATATTAAAGATAAGAAACAAAGGTTTTAAAATCTAGCTGGAAATCTTGTCTGAATTTGGGCTCAGCTTATGAGAGCTTAATGCTCTCTGAAGTCAGTAATATCCTAACATTTCACAAAATAAAAAAATTCTATAATTCAACACAATCAGTAACTCATAAAAAAATTTGATGTGTGCTTTTATATTATTTTTAAGGGGTCTTCAATTATTTTGAAAGTATTAATATACAAAAAATAATTAAATAATGTAATCAAATCAAAAGTAAGACTAAAATAAATAATCAAATATGTAATGATCTATAAATCAATAAACATACAAAATTATGAAAGGAATAAGCTTGAACATCAAATTGTAATTATAAAACTATTCATGCAAAATTATAATTTATTTAGGGTTCAAATAAATCAATAAATAAACCATTATAAAAATACTAATAAACATACCAAATGGATTAGAGTGCATTAAATAAAAAATACCTCAAAAGTTAATAAACGTGCAATTAAATTAATAAACAGTAGGCCTACTTTCCAGTAAAAAGTGTAATAAAAAAACTAATATATTAGTAATTTTTAGGTTTATTTGGATCCTTACAGAACCTCCCACCCGATGTAAATGCCTTTTACCATTCGCTCAAAACAGGATGGTCATGCTGGGTCCCACGTGCTACATGTGAAACATCATCACTAGATGGCGCTATATTACAAGAGTATACACCAGAGCACAAACACGAAGATCTTTTGAAATTTAGGTCATATTTTTCTGACTTTTTTTGACTAAGGTAAGAAATTGAAATGCATTATAGCAAGACAATGTAACTTTCATGTTCAGTTTGTCAGTCTCTTATTTTAACACGAGTACCTGACTGGTTGTTATTTTGAAAGTCATTTGTCGTTGTTGAGCGTAATTGTTACACATCGACATCTTACTTGTTTTTCCTCTACGTTTCTTAAAATACTGAGGCAAAAAGTACGTTAAATACAATATTCTTTTAAAAATAGCTTGAGTATTTACAATTATGTTGGTGTGTTAAATGTCACACAAAGGTAGGCCTACATCTTAATTGTTATTGAAGAACGTTAAGTTTATATATTTAAATTGCCCTAATTGGTGCTCTAATAAATTCACTGACTCGCTGTTCTTCGGCTTACTCCAATCTTTTATCATTGTTCTCAGTCAGACGAACCTCCAAACCTCAAATAACTATATACATTTAAAAATACATGACATCCAAGTTTCAGGGATACTGTTGCAGATTGTTATACATCCAGCAGTATATTTAATAATACATTAATAATTCAGTTTTTAAGTTAGCTGAAAAAAATATATTATGCTAAATAACTAAAATAACATCCTGGCACTTCACAAATTGCTTTTCTATTTTAACTAGATATATATTATTTTTTTAAATAGAAAGTTACAGGTTAACAGGATTTTTTTCACTCCATGATGATAACTTTCAAGTCATCTAGGGTTTCTGATTTTTGTTTATTCTCTTTGGTTGTATGGAGTACTTCTCTTTAATTACAAATTAAGCTTAGAATAATAGAAAATATTAAAATTAAAATTTAAATATCAAACTTGATTTAAAATAGATTTAGATCCTGACGTTGAAATCTTTTTGAGTTAAACTAACCAGTTAATACTGCAAAAACAAATAAAACCTTAACATGTACAATATTACTATAATCTATTGTCAAGTGTGAGGACAATCCAGATGCAGATAAGCGATAAAATAAACTTTAGCTCAAAAAGAGAGAGAGAGAAAAAAAAAAAAAACCCTGGTAACAGTCTAAAGGGCTAATAAACAATTCATGGTAAGGTAAGAGTCAACTTCAGTTTAAAAAAAAAGAAAAAAAAAAAAAGCAAAGCAGGCAGAACATACAGTAACCAATTGCATAACATGAGAAATGATTCAGCAAGAGACAAAAGCACACTAGAAGAATAGATGAGCAGACAAAGAACAAAATGAGGACAGGTGAGGCAAATTAACTAAATGAACAGGGTCAGATTAATTGACAAGCGAGCATTTGGCCATGTATTAACACAACAATGCACAGTCAATAAACAAACTAAATACAAAACGAGAAAAACAAAATACAAGACAGACAAGGACAATAATAATCCGAATTGACAAAACTGCAACCACAGTAAATATGGGCAGGGACTCTATGGCAGGGACTCTATGGCAGGGACTCTATGGCAGGGACTCTATGGCAGGGACTCTATGGCAGGGACTCTATGGCAGGGACTCTATGGCAGGGACTCTATGGCAGGGACTCTATGGCAGGGACTCTATGGCAGGGACTCTATGGCAGGGACTCTATGGCAGGGACTCTATGGCAGGGACTCTATGGCAGGGACTCTATGGCAGGGACTCTATGGCAGGGACTCTATGGCAGGGACTCTATGGCAGGGACTCTATGGCAGGGACTCTATGGCAGGGACTCTATGGCAGGGACTCTATGGCAGGGACTCTATGGCAGGGACTCTATGGCAGGGACTCTATGGCAGGGACTCTATGGCAGGGACTCTATGGCAGGGACTCTATGGCAGGGACTCTATGGCAGGGACTCTATGGCAGGGACTCTATGGCAGGGACTCTATGGCAGGGACTCTATGGCAGGGACTCTATGGCAGGGACTCTATGGCAGGGACTCTATGGCAGGGACTCTATGGCAGGGACTCTATGGCAGGGACTCTATGGCAGGGACTCTATGGCAGGGACTCTATGGCAGGGACTCTATGGCAGGGACTCTATGGCAGGGACTCTATGGCAGGGACTCTATGGCAGGGACTCTATGGCAGGGACTCTATGGCAGGGACTCTATGGCAGGGACTCTATGGCAGGGACTCTATGGCAGGGACTCTATGGCAGGGACTCTATGGCAGGGACTCTATGGCAGGGACTCTATGGCAGGGACTCTATGGCAGGGACTCTATGGCAGGGACTCTATGGCAGGGACTCTATGGCAGGGACTCTATGGCAGGGACTCTATGGCAGGGACTCTATGGCAGGGACTCTATGGCAGGGACTCTATGGCAGGGACTCTATGGCAGGGACTCTATGGCAGGGACTCTATGGCAGGGACTCTATGGCAGGGACTCTATGGCAGGGACTCTATGGCAGGGACTCTATGGCAGGGACTCTATGGCAGGGACTCTATGGCAGGGACTCTATGGCAGGGACTCTATGGCAGGGACTCTATGGCAGGGACTCTATGGCAGGGACTCTATGGCAGGGACTCTATGGCAGGGACTCTATGGCAGGGACTCTATGGCAGGGACTCTATGGCAGGGACTCTATGGCAGGGACTCTATGGCAGGGACTCTATGGCAGGGACTCTATGGCAGGGACTCTATGGCAGGGACTCTATGGCAGGGACTCTATGGCAGGGACTCTATGGCAGGGACTCTATGGGCATGGCAAGTGGTTGACTCCAGAATAACCACCTTGTCTGTAACTGGAAGAGCTCTGGGACCTTAATGGCTTAACAGGGGACTCTGTGACAGCCTGTGTGACATAACTGGGAGAGTGGTTGGCTCTGGGACATCAGGGTACATCAGTTCAGGAACAACCTCAGAATGGTCCAAGTCCACCAGGACCACTGGATTCCAGAAAGCAGTAGAATCCCTCCTCCGCTTGGGGGTAAACTCAGTGGTTTGAGCTGTTGGCAGGGCACTGAAGAGGGGAGCTGAGAAGATGAAACAGGAATAGAGAATTTAAAATAAAGACACCCCAAATCTGCAGAGGAAATGTTAAGTCCCCCAGTAAAAAAAAAAAAAAAAAAAAAAAAAAATTCATACAAGCTTATGCAATGCACAGTTTACATGCCTCATCATGAGGAGTCTGGGAACAAGTTCTGATGGGAAGCACATGAAGAGCTGTTTAACTGGCTGTGCATCACTCAGCGAAGCGCTCACCTATGGAGCTGGGTGAAGATAAGCTGCCATCTTAGGTTGTTGCCTGCTAAGTTCACTTGGCTAATTCATTTGGTCAGGTGCAAGGACTCAACCTGAACACAGATCAACAAAAAAACATTAATCATTATCTAAAACATTATTAAGAGCAAAAATAAAGAAAAAAAATGTGAACAGAGCCTAAATAACAGCCTGCTGGACTGGAATAAACAAGTAATCCGTCATTTCAAATAAAAAAAACAACCCCAAACCAGGCAGAAATACACAAAGGAATCAAACATCATTTAACACAAGAAGCATATCAACAAGAGTGAAAAGCAGACTGGGAGAATAAATAGAGGAGCAGACAAAGACCAAAACGAGGAGGACAGGTGAGGCAAATTAACAAAATCAGCTGGTAACAAGATGGGCAGGGTCTGACTAATAGACAAGCGAGCACATGGCCATGTGCTAACACAAAACAATGCACACAATC